>NW_012053031.1:0-433 GCF_000956235.1 Wasmannia auropunctata | reverse complement strand
ATGAATCCCGATAACAACCGTAACTAAGAGGACGATCCTCTCTTGTCCGNTTCTGCGATCGATACCGGTCGACNCGGGAAACTCGCCGATACACGGGTGAAATACCACGGGCGCAACACTACTCCCCCTCTTCCAGATTGTCGTCCCGACAATCTTTATCCGGAAGATCCTGGAAGTCTTCTTCTCGCACGGTCTTTCCTCCGGTCTTTTCCAAGATGGCGTTCTCCGAGCATGACCCCATCTTACATCCTCCAGGGGATGGCCGATCCCCAAGATGCCGGAAGCCACCTCACGCACATCCTCCAGGAAGCGGAGATTCTGCCGTCGAGACGCTGCCATCGACCCTCTGTACGTCGCTTCCGCTGCCGTCGACCTGCCGTACATCGCTTCCTTCTTGCCCTCTTGTTCTTGAGACTTGGGCTCTTCTCTCTTC
>NW_012053030.1:0-654 GCF_000956235.1 Wasmannia auropunctata | reverse complement strand
CGGCGGGATACGTTCCACCGGCGGGATACGTCCCGTCGACGGGATACGTTCCACCGGCGGGATACGTCCCGTCGACGGGATACGTTCCACCGGCAGGATACGTCCCGTCGGCGGGATACGTCCCGTCGGCGGGATACGTCCTGTCGACGGGATACGTCCCGTCGGCGGGATACGTCCCGTCGGCGGGATACGTTCCACCGGCGGGATACGTCCCGTACGGTAAAATGTAAAAAATAAAATAAAAAGTGTTATATATATATATAAAATATAAATATACATGTTTTCACATTTTCTCTCCATCTGTTCCCTTCTCCTTTCATTCAGTCATTAATAATATAATTGAAAAACTCAATAACTCGTTCTGATCCAATCAACGTCCCAACTTAACCGAATTTGTAATATATTATAGTATGCTCCTTGTACAAATATATTTACTGTAGTAGCAATCAGGTCAATATGCCATAGTTTTCGAAATGTTATTGTTAAAATTTTCCGTGTGCATTTAATACTAGATTGATAAATCTGAACTACAACTAGTTCGAGTGGCTGAGCGAGTAAGAAGCATGATTAGAACGCTGGATGTCCCACGTTTCTAATCTTATTCTCTTTTTATAATTTTTTTTAAGTACGTATATATTAGACCAAACATATTTT
>NW_012053029.1:0-378 GCF_000956235.1 Wasmannia auropunctata | reverse complement strand
TTTAATTTCAGCGAAAAGTTTAGATAAAAGTTCGGGCTGCTGCCCGAACGATCAAACGGCAGCGCCGATGTCGCAGACATCATCAGCGACACCGGCACCACGACCACCACCACCACCGGCAACGATAGTGGCATCGCCACCACCACCACGACCGACAACGATTGTGGCACCGCCACCACCACCACCACCGGCAACGGTAGTGGCATCGCCACCACCACCACCACCACCGGCAGCGATAGTGGCACCGGCACCACCACCACCGGCAGCAATAGTGGCACAGGCACCGTCACCGCCACCATCTGCAAAAAATGCAGCGATGATGAAAAAGGTAAATGCATAAAATATATATATATTTTTTGCTAAGTACAACCATGAAAT
>NW_012053028.1:0-535 GCF_000956235.1 Wasmannia auropunctata | reverse complement strand
TAAAATATATTAAATCTATTCGCTAAGGTACATTCTTCTACGTTTTCTAATATTTCAAAATCTACCTTATCAATTACTTTTGTACCCGTTGTCTCTCCTCTTATGACTTTTTTTAAAGTTTTCCACATTCTTACAGGATCATTTTTATTATTATCTATCATGTTTTCGTAATACTCTTTCTTTTTCTTTTTAATTATCTTCACTACGGCATTTCTATCACGTTTAAATTGCAGCCAGTCTTGTTCATTGCACGTATATTTCGCCCTCTCGTATGCTTCATCCCTTTTCCTTGTAGCTATTCTTATGTCATCCGAAAACCATTTTTTCCAGAGAGAGAGAGAGAGAGAGAGACTGATGCACTATTAATTTTTATCTTTAATTTCAGCGAAAAGTTTAGATAAAAGTTCGGGCTGCTGCCCGAACGATCAAACGGCAGCGCCGATGTCGCAGACATCATCAGCGACACCGGCACCACGACCACCACCACCACCGGCAACGATAGTGGCATCGCCACCACCACCACGACCGACAACGA
>NW_012053027.1:2750-3444 GCF_000956235.1 Wasmannia auropunctata | reverse complement strand
AGATATGTCAATTCTCTTATAGTACTTCCCTCTCTTATTCTCTCTCTCTTTCTTTCTTTCTTTCTTTCTCTCTTGACCTATGGCAATGAGATTTCGGATCACATTGCCAAATTAGGAATGTGACGCGTGTATTATGGAGTATCTCCATGTATTTCTTTACTTTTATCCTATAAATAGTTCTGTAACATTGTAACGATATATGTTTACATTATATTAAGTTAAAATTTGTTAAAATGAACTTTTGTGCAATATATAATTGTTTTTCTTTTATCAAGATTGATTACAATTAATTTTTATGTATTGATTGATTTTACATATCGAAATAAAGTATCTTTTTCCCTCAAGTTGATAATAAATGTCAATTAATCTTGTTTATCCTTTTACTTTTGTGATGAATAAAATATCAAAATGCCAACATTATTTATTTAAAATATAAGTAACATTGTAATGAAAAGACACGCATATTACTGAACAACGATTTTTCATATTTATCTATTTTTATATTTACATACTAATGTATACATATATATGTATAATAAATTTATAAATATAAAAATACAGAAATACATAGATAATAACGTCGCGCGTCACATTGTCAATTTGTCCAAAATGTATTTCCTAATTATATTTCTATAAGTCTGATAGAGAGAAAGAGAGAGAGAGAGAGGGAGAGAGAGAGAGAGAGAGAGAGAGA
>NW_012053027.1:0-351 GCF_000956235.1 Wasmannia auropunctata | reverse complement strand
ACTTTTTCATAAATAGGTAATATATTGATTGGTCTATACTCACTTGCTTTTTTTGGTTTTTCTATTTTGGGGATCGGTACTATCATAGATGTTTTCCATCCCTCCGGACATATACCCTTTAATAATGAATCATTTATTACCCTTAATAGTTCATTCTTTATCACATGAAAGCTTATTTTTAATATATCACTAGATATTCCCTCATCTGTTCCCTTCTTCTGCGGCAAGGCCATTACAATTCGTTCTAATTTTTGTGCATCTATCAACTCAAAATTTTCAATTATGCCTCTACTTTCAATAACATAAATAGTTTTAGTACGTCTACTGTCGTTGTTTCCTATGGATTCTACT
>NW_012053026.1:0-434 GCF_000956235.1 Wasmannia auropunctata | reverse complement strand
TTCTATTTCCGTACCGCTTTCACCTTTTACATATATTAACGTATCATCCTCAAACATTTTTATATTGCACTCTGCAGGACAAAATTGTACTAAATCATTTATATAAATTATAAATAGCAAAGGCCCTAGAACCGATCCTTGAGGAACTCCATACTTCGTTTCGACATATTTTGACAATTGATTATTAAATCTAACTTGTTGCGTTCTATTGCTTAGATATGATCTAAACCATTCTAGTACCATTCCTCTTATTCCGTACTGATCTAATTTATCCAGTAATCTTGTCCTATCTATCGTTTCAAATGCCCGTTTTAAGTCCAGGAATATAACTCCTACCATTTTTCCCTCACTAACTATCAATTTCCAGTCATCAATAACACTTTGTATCGCCGTTTCACACGAATGGTTTTTTCTAAATCCCGATTGATTTTCTG
>NW_012053025.1:0-478 GCF_000956235.1 Wasmannia auropunctata | reverse complement strand
TGCCTCGACCCGAGCGCTTCTCGGACGCTTCGCTTCCCTATCTTCCGTCGACACGATCCTAGACTTTGCCCCCGGGCGCGGAGATTCGAACTCGCGTACGGCCCGCGCGCCGTACGCGCGCACCAATCGGGTACGCCCGCACACGCCACGAGCGCGTGACCGCGTCGTTAGGCCGAGCGCTCGCGCCGCGCACCGCCCCGCGCTCCGCGCGCGCGCCACGAGTTGCGAACAAACACGGCGTGAGGCATTGCGACCGAGACTAACGATACTTCGGGTAGTTGCGGACTATCCTTCTCTTCTTTTATTATAATTAGTTCTCCGCGGCGTTTTCTTTTAAGTTATTATCGCTCCCCTATCGGATCCTGTAATCCGCATAGGGGACCGCCCCGCGAATCTCGTTGGTTCTTTTATATATTGCGACGGATCTTTATTCCACGTCTTATTGTTTCCGGGTTTCTGTTATATCTTGCGATGAATT
>NW_012053024.1:0-375 GCF_000956235.1 Wasmannia auropunctata | reverse complement strand
GCACCCCCGAAAGTGCATCGTTCCCGGCCGAACAACCGCCGGATGCCGCCCGACCGACGAACCGTCGGGCGAAGAAGGCGCGGTGCGCCCCATATTTTTTTAAGCGTTCCAAAGGTCGTCGGCTGGCAACTTAAGGCCAGCCGACAAAGACGTTACCGTAAATCATGTAACGGTACCGGAAACCACCGAACGGAGCCGATCGCGGCCGAATGCCGTAATGATAGGGTATATAAGGGGCTCCGAAGCCAGGAAGGCGACCAGTTCCTGACCGTCTCACGAACCGACGACACCGGGGTAAAGAGTGGCTTTGCCTCGGTCCGAGTGATTCTCGGTGGCGTCCCGGTTCGCAGACCTCCAGACACGATCCGCACAGTG
>NW_012053023.1:3170-3554 GCF_000956235.1 Wasmannia auropunctata | reverse complement strand
TATAAAATATTTTTATATTTATAAAATATACGTGTTTTTATAGCAAAACATTATTCATATCTCATACTAAGTGCACATATGAATAGTGCACGAATAATTATGACATGTCTAAACTTCGATTAGATATTGGTTATATAGAGAGCTTGACCAAATTTTAAATGCGAGAAACAGTTACTAACAAACGCCATCTAGTGGTAAAATTAATGACAAATAAGTATTTAGAAAATATTAAATAAACGTTTAAAAAATATATACTAAAATCATTTTCTTAAACGTAAAATTAATGACAAATAAATATTTAAAAAATATTAAAAAACGTTTAAAAAATGTATACTAAAATCATTATTTTAAATGAAAAATTAACGTTAAATAAATATTTAAAAA
>NW_012053023.1:0-869 GCF_000956235.1 Wasmannia auropunctata | reverse complement strand
CCACCGAGAATCACTCGGACCGAGGCAAAGCCACTCTTTACCCCGGTGTCGTCGGTTCGTGAGACGGTCAGGAACTGGTAGCCTTCCTGGCTTCGGAGCCCCTTATATACCCTATCATTACGGCATTCGGCCGCGATCGGCTCCGTTCGGTGGTTTCCGGTACCGTTACATGATTTGCGGTAACGTCTTTGTCGGCTGGCCTTAAGTTGCCAGCCGACGACCTTTGGAACGCTTAAAAAATATGGGGCGCACCGCGCCTTCTTCGCCCGACGGTTCGTCGGTCGGGCGGCATCCGGCGGTTGTTCGGCCGGGAACGATGCACTTTCGGGGGTGCATCGTTACAAATGTAATGTTATGAAATTTCTATAAATAAAACACAATGACTATGACGCAACCGTATTGTTTTTATTTATATCTCTCTTCATTTTAGAAACAAAAACCAAATTTAATATAATAAAGACATATAACTACAATATAACTACAATTTATATTTTTCTTAAAAATATAAAATGGTTATATTTATAATTTACGTATATTTTCGTTGTATTAATATTTTAAAGAATTCTATATTTTTCTATTCTTTGTCAGATTGCATCACCCCATTACAACACATATTCCGATCGTCTTAACCTGTAAAACATTTTTTTATTAATATCAATATAGAACAATTTTTGATACATAATATATTATTTAATAAGTGTATTGTTGGAATATTTACCGCTTCCAAGGCACATTTACCGCCATATTTTATTAGTTCTTTCATCTAAAAAAAAATTTAATTCCGTTAATATAATAAAAAGGAAATATATTTTGGATGTCTAATTAAAATTATTTTAAAACATAAAGAAAGGGTATAGCGGGTTAAGGAG
>NW_012053022.1:0-603 GCF_000956235.1 Wasmannia auropunctata | reverse complement strand
TTTTAAAAGAAAATTCTCTCCGTGTATGAACTTCCTAATTCTTTCCCGAGTATTCGAGAAATGAACTTACAACGATCACTTGGCCTTTGTTGGAAAAATCCAGGAATTGCCAGGCGAACCAGCCGATCCCGCATATGATAACGCCCATCGCTAACAAAGTGGCGGATGACCCGCACACATGGCTGGGTGTGAGCGGCGCGTATTCGTGCAGCTGATAAATGAAGTAACCGGCGCACACGCTCATAATCGCGCCGGAAATCTGTGGAGCAAGCGACAAAGAGAGTTTGTTTAATTGCGGCAGGTATTTCGCGCCATATTTTCGTTATTGCCGGTAAAAAAACCTATTAGATAAATAAATATATACGTACTATTTTTAAAACAAATTATATTAGGGGATACACCGTTTTTTTTCTTGGAAAGCGCATTTATTTCAATAAGAATATAAATTAATACCTTAGTCAAAATATTTTTCATCGTTTTCCATTACTTTTGCCTATCTTTCTGGCAAAAGCTGGATTCCGCGGCGATAAAACGAACTGTCTTTTGAAGCAAGCCATGTATCCACCCATTTTCCTACTTGTTCGTAATTGGAAAAATGTGTAT
>NW_012053021.1:0-569 GCF_000956235.1 Wasmannia auropunctata | reverse complement strand
TTTTAAGAAAGTTTTAAGAACATTTTGAGAGCAATTCTATCACATTTTAAGAGCAATTTTAACACATTTTGCGAACAATTTTAAAACATTTTGAGAACATTTTGAGGTCAGTTTAAGAACAGTTTTAGAAAACATTTTGAAAACAGTTTAAGAGGAATCCGAATACGTAAAAATGGGTCCAAGGAGAAAAACACCGCGTAAGACTAAGGAAGTTAGCAGCAATGATCGCGAAAGCGAAAGCGAAACGGTAGCCAATGTAGAATCTCCGAGCATAGACAACGCGATTGCAATAACGTCAGAGGAAGATGCGATAACGCCGAGTATTTCGAGTTTTACGCCATTCTCACGTAGAGTAGCGATCGAAGAAAAGCGAGACGCGAACCCTGATACAAGCATGACCGAAAACCGTGAGGAGACGCGAACAACGAGCGCGAGCGAGCTAGATGCCGCTATACTAAATGCCTTGTTCGAAAAAAATTAATGCTTTAGAAGCTAGAATCGGGAATAGTGTAGACGCATTCCAGGAAAAAACAAATACGGAACCAGAGTCAGTGGTAGGTAATATTGCC
>NW_012053020.1:0-561 GCF_000956235.1 Wasmannia auropunctata | reverse complement strand
TCTCTAATTTCGTTTTGTGGAATATAAAAGAAGAATATTTCGAAAAGGATGATTTTTACTTTGTCGCGGGAAGTAAAATTCACATCGTTTCTTATAGTTTTTGAGACGAGAAATCCAATGATCGCAAATGACTTCGACACCATGCATTTTTCTGACTTTAAACTCAATTTTCGATGTGTTCCCGACATATATATGTGACGTAGTTTTCAATTTTAACTAGCGCCATTGGATTCCTCGTCTCAAAAATTATAACCGCAAGAAAAATAAAAATTGGCCTTTTTGTAATACCCTTCTTTATACGATCGACTTAAATTTCAAACAACGAAGAAACTATAGAATATGTATTTTTTGTTGACCTGCTCTGCCTGCAAAATCCACGTTTGACATAATACACCAAACCATCATATTTCATGTTGACTTTGCATATCTGTCCCAAAATTAATCCGTTACTTCGCATTCCTCGTTGATCATAACGATAAGATCTGCATTTTTATTTAGACACGTAGATGGACTTGCTTTGCAACAATGGACAAGCGTTCCAAATCGATAAATAGAAAAAAA
>NW_012053019.1:0-446 GCF_000956235.1 Wasmannia auropunctata | reverse complement strand
AGTTTAGTGAAACAATGATTTTGTCGAAAATCACTAAAGAGTAGAATAAACGTCAGCTTTTCTTCGTTTGGGTGGAAAAGCAGCTCAAGAACCATCGATTATTTCAGTATTCTTTTGAAGTTCTTTTCCTTCTTTTTCGTTTTCAACAAAACTTGCGCTTGTTCGATTTTCAAGTACTAGATCAAGTACAAGATCTTTCTGCTTATCCTCTCTAATTTCGTGTTGTGGAATATAAAAGAAGAATATTTCGAAAAGGACGATTTTTACTTTGTCGCGGAAAGTAAAATTGACATCGTTTCTTATAGTTTTTGAGACGAGAAATCCAATGATCGCAAATGACTTCGACACCATGCATTTTTCTGACTTTAAACTCAATTTTCGATGTGTTCCCGACGTATATATGTGACGTAGTTTTCAATTTTAACTAGCGCCATTGGATTCCTCGT
>NW_012053018.1:0-332 GCF_000956235.1 Wasmannia auropunctata | reverse complement strand
TGTAAAATATACTTCTTTCATAACTCCGCTAGGACAATACGAGTATTTAAAAATGCCATTTGGGTTGACGAACGCACCTCGAGTGTTTCAGCGATACATAAATAATATTTTCTCAGAATTAATCCGATGGAATAAAGTTCTTTTGTACCTCGACGATATATTAATCGCTACCGAGACTATTGACGAGCACTTTGAAATTTTGCGCGAAGTGTTTAGACTTGCCCGGCAAAGCCGATTGGAATTTCGGGCTGATAAATGTTTTTTTTTCTTTGAGGAAATTACTTATCTTGGTTATATTGCTGTCTCTTATACACATCTCTGAGCGGGCTGGC
>NW_012053017.1:0-364 GCF_000956235.1 Wasmannia auropunctata | reverse complement strand
TATTAGCGCGGAAAAAGTGTGGCGATATTCGTCTATGTATTGATTACCGGGAACTTAATAAAATTACGATAAAAGAAAATTTCCCTACTCCTCTGATAGATGACCAGTTGGATTGCTTGCGGGATAAAAGATATTTTAGTAGCCTCGATTTGCGAAATGGATTTTATCATGTAAAAGTAGCGGAATCCTCTGTAAAATATACTTCTTTCATAACTCCGCTAGGACAATACGAGTATTTAAAAATGCCATTTGGGTTGACGAACGCACCTCGAGTGTTTCAGCGATACATAAATAATATTTTCTCAGAATTAATCCGATGGAATAAAGTTCTTTTGTACCTCGACGATATATTAATCGCTACCGA
>NW_012053016.1:0-309 GCF_000956235.1 Wasmannia auropunctata | reverse complement strand
AAATATACAAAATCATATTAAATATCTAATTACTTTTATATATCTCTTACATATATCTCATATCCTATCTAAAAAAAAAGCATGTTAAGTCGATAACTTCCATTTCTCGTCTTACTTTCTTCTTTCAGGTATCAGTTTTTGTTACATACATAATTATCAGATGCTGTGTCTAATTAAATTCATTGGTCTTTTATAAAATATTACATAAGTACATGTTCACCTTTGTATATTACATACATAATTGTCAGATGCTGTGTCTAATTATTTGTTGTGATAATTAAACACAGCATCTGACAATTATGTATATAA
>NW_012053015.1:0-880 GCF_000956235.1 Wasmannia auropunctata | reverse complement strand
GTTAGTGTTATGGAGATATCGAATGGTAGAAGATATATATTATAAAAGTGATACAAGAACGTCGCGTCCGTTCGACTCGCTTGTCGTCAACCGAACTGAACTCCCGTGAATCGCGCTCGCATCTCTGCCCGGACGCTCGGTGACAAAAGAAGCTCGTCTTTCGCTCGCTTTTCTTTTCTCGCTTCGTTATAATATCGCGCCTTCTAAAATATTCGCTTCCTACACTCGGCCATTCTGCTCTAACTTTCGCCCCGAAAGTTCATTGATCTCGGTTTCTTCGTCGCTGCCACTTACGCTATCGGCGTCGTCACGTATCCATGGCTTCACAGAATCTGCGGACGTCGAGGTTTGGAGGGGTCCTGCGTGTTCGCCAATCTTACGAACGAGGTAGCGGTCGTTTCGTAAAATCTTAATGACTTCATAGGTCAAAATATTTATGCGCAAATTTGAGTCCAGGGCCGCCTTGAGTACGCCGAATCGCGACGATGTCACCATCGCGATAGCGAAACGCTTCTTTTCGTCTGGAATCAAAGTTCTTCTTATTTTCGCGTTGTATTCGCTCAATATTTGCCTTTGCTTCATGTCGTAATCCCTCTCGATCGTCTTCAAATGAGGCTACTAGTTCACATTGTAACAGCTCTTGAACGTCTGGATTGTCTCGGATACGCGGATGAGTTCCGAATAACAAACGAAAAGGCGTCATTTTGATACTCCTGTGGGGCGTCGTATTTAAACATTGTTGTACGGCGTCGACATACTTATACCATTCGCTGGGTTTCGGTGCAGATAGCTTTGTTAGTAGCGGTATCAACGTCCGGTTTAGTCGCTCTACCTGACCGTTGCCTCTCGGAATTCCGGTTGTAATCAGTGAATGTTCAAT
>NW_012053014.1:0-726 GCF_000956235.1 Wasmannia auropunctata | reverse complement strand
ATATATACAGGGTGTCTCATACTCAATGGTACACCGCTTGTGGGGAGGTAGTGTAGACAAAACTGAACAAAAAAGTCCTCTACCATTTTCCGATCTTCGCAATAGTTTTCGAGATATTAATATATAAAGCTCGTCGAATCTGAACGCGCGGCGAGATACGCCCGCCCATCGCGGACTACGGTCACCGCCCCCGCGCACCAAGTGGATGGCGCGTGGTGGGGATAATTTATTTATCACCACTAAGACGCCTAGCGCGCGGCGCGGAGTGGGGGTAACTGCACGCTTATCAATGCCGCGGCTCACCGACAAAAAAAATATGTTTTTGAACAAACAAAAATATTAAAAATTCAAAAAATATTTTTAAAAAAGCCAAAAAAGCAATTAAAATTGTTTCTCGTCCTTTTTACCAATAAAATCTTTTAATGGACAAAAAAAATGTGTTTCTTTAAAAAGAAGAATATTGAAAATTTTAAAAATATTTAAAAAAAAGCCAAATGCGCAATTAAAATTGTTTCTCGTCCTTTTTAGCAATAAAATCTTTTAATGGACAAAAAAATGTGTTTCTTTAAGAAGAAAAATATTGAAAATTTTAAAAATATTTAAAAAAAAGCCAAATGAGCAATTAAAATTGTTTTTCGTCTTTTTTATCAATAAAATCTTTTAATGGACAAAAAAAATGTGTTTCTTTAAGAAGAAAAATATTGAAAATTTAAAAAGTATTTAAAA
>NW_012053013.1:0-540 GCF_000956235.1 Wasmannia auropunctata | reverse complement strand
ATACTTTAAACAAATACAATATTTTAGTCCAATTTTTAAGTTTTAATTAACAATTTACATACAAACAGATCTCAGATATCATCGTTAATACCCGATTATTAAATAATAGACTTTAAATAAATGCAATAGTTCAGTCCAATTTCTAAATAATAATTAATCTTAATTAACAAGTTTTAAATATCATTATTAATTTGTTATAAAAGATATCGCGTTAAAAATTTTATTATTTTTATTTACAAACAACAAGGATGAATTGACAAACAACAAGGATGAATTAACTCAGTGAGAAAACTAATATCAAATCGATATCAAATTGATATCAATACTATCAGAACATATCAACGCGTGCATTTCATCAGAGGACATCGACAGATTTTGAAATTTTGATGTATTTTCGATGTTGAAATGATTATATTTAATTGAAGCTGTAATTAACAATCTTTATTTTCTTCATCTTTAACAATTTTCGAAAAATTAGCATAGTTTAAAGATCATTAATTTTAATATATTATATATATAATACTTTTTAAAGAGCAGTCA
>NW_012053012.1:0-541 GCF_000956235.1 Wasmannia auropunctata | reverse complement strand
GATTTTAAACAATTGCAACAATTCAGTTTAATTTCTAAATCTTAATTAACAATTATTGTACAAACAGATCTCAGATATTGTCGTTAATTTATTAGATGTTGTGTAAACAAATGGATAATGCGAGAGATTTAGAACTTATTCTATTTAATTTATTAGTGTGAAATAGCAATTACCAAAAAAATATGAATCGATATCTTTAACCAATTGTTAAATAATTTTTTAAAGAATTGCAATAATTTAGACCGATTTCTAAATTCTAATTAACAATTGCTGCACAGATAGATCTTAGATATCATCGTTAAATTGTTAAATATCGCGTTATAAACATAATGTGAGAGGTTTAGAACATATTTTGTTGAATTTATTAATGCTAAATAACAATTATCAAAGAGATAGATCATAAGTATCTTTATCCGATTATTAAATAATATACTTTAAACAAATACAATATTTTAGTCCAATTTTTAAGTTTTAATTAACAATTTACATACAAACAGATCTCAGATATCATCGTTAATACCCGATTATTAAATAATAGACT
>NW_012053011.1:0-1858 GCF_000956235.1 Wasmannia auropunctata | reverse complement strand
CAAAAAAACTGTCCATTTTCATGGCTTCGGCCCATGGAGACTTTTGATCGGCATGAATAAAACTAGAAAATAGCACAGTTTCAGCTAATTTGACCGAAACCCATTTTCCATAAAATTCCTGCGGGATCCTTTCTCCTAGCATTACGGTTGATTACGGTTTAGCGCTTGCAGCACTTGTGAGCATCATTTGTCCTTCTTTAACATTTAAAAAATAGCAAGGATAAATTATTGTAATTATAAGCGCTGTAAGCGTCAAAGTGAATGCAGTCTTAATCTTGTTCAATAACATCTGTAGTAATAATTAATCTAATCAATCAAAGCTATTCCTCTGAAAAATAAAATCTTATCAAAACTCTTAAAAAAAAAAGAAAAAGAATACGCCAAGTATATAAAAAAATATTGTTCCTTAAATAAAGTATTGTACATCTTTTTTAAACCTAAATATTATTTTAACAAATAAAAACCAAAAACAAATATGAGATCACACAAATTGCCAAGTATTTGATTAGACATAGAAACAAAAATGATTTTTTAATAAATCGCTTAACCATCTAAAAGTATGCAGCAAAAGTTTAATGCCATTGTCTTTTCAAATATTTTTAAGTTTCATAAAACAGGTTTAAAGTGACTATTTTGACCAATGGGATTAAAATGAAGTAAAAACTTGGCGTGCCCGAATTGCATTAATAATTTAATTGATAAAATGTATATGAAAACGGGTACGCCAAGTTTTTGCTTCATTTTGATTCCATTGGTCAAAATAGTCACTTTAAGCCTGTTTTATAAAACTTAAAAATATTTGGAAAGACAATGGCATTAAACTTTTGCTGCATACTTTTGGATGGTTAAGTGGTTTATTAAAAAATTATTTTTGGTTCTATGTCTCCAATCAAATATTTGGCAATTTGTATGATCATATTTGTTTTTGGACAATTTTTATTTGTTAAAATAATATTTAGGTTTAGGAAAGATGTAAAATACAATATTTTTTTATATACTTGTCGTAATCTTTTTCTTTTTTTTTAAAGAGTTTTGGTAAGATCTCACTTTTTGATAAATCTTTTAAATTTGTAAAATGAAATATTATAGATAATATTTTTGGTTTTATGGCTTATATGTAAAAAAGCACCGCAATGTTTGAAAATCCCGATACTGAAAGCGATTAATGATGTCACATGCTCTTTTGTAGATTCTGATTGGACGAGGAGAACATGTGATATTATTAATCGCTCCCGAAGCGATCAAACTCGTATCATCTGAAAACGCTTTTAAAAAATTATTATTAAAGGTCTCACTATTTTTTTATAAACTTTTAAATTAGTAAAATATAATATTATAAAAAATATATTTGATTTTATAATTTATTTGTTAAAAAATATTTTTGATTAAAAAAAGATGTAGCATACATTTTTTTATACACAGCGGAAATATTAAAAAAAAAAAATGTTTTTGTTTAAGTTAACAATTACTACAAAAACAGATCTCAGATATCATCGTTAATACCCGATCTATCGTCGTTAAATAACACGTTATAAACAAATGGATAGCGTGAGAGATTTAGAACCTTTTCCGATTTATTAATATTAAATAATAATTACAAAACAAGTGGATAATCGATATTTTTACCCGATTATTAAATAATAGATTTTAAACAATTGCAACAATTCAGTTTAATTTCTAAATCTTAATTAACAATTATTGTACAAACAGATCTCAGATATTGTCGTTAATTTATTAGATGTTGTGTAAACAAATGGATAATGCGAGAGATTTAGAACTTATTCTATTTAATTTATTAGTGTGAAATAGCAATTACCAAAAAAATATGAATCGATATCTTTAACCAATTGTTAAATAA
>NW_012053010.1:0-431 GCF_000956235.1 Wasmannia auropunctata | reverse complement strand
ACCAGTACCATCACAATAGACGCTTCTGGCATTACAGCTATTGTACATGCATACATTGAGAAAAAAATCTTGTAATAATAATCAAACTTACATAGTTATGAAAACTTTGGCGATAGTTGCAAGGAAAATAAATGATTTTTTATTTATAACTGCAATAAACAAAACGCTAATTTCACTTTTATAAATATTATTTACATATTAATTACTATCAAACGATTGGTTACTATAACTTAATTTGTTAATACTGAATAAACATTGCTCCAATTTTATAAAGAAAAAATGATTGATACTTATAATGAGACTTTTTTCTCAATAGTTTGTAATAACACAAATCAGTACCGTCTGAGTAGACGCCTCTGATAATTATTCTGCCAGTACCGCCACAAAAGACGCTTCTGACATTTATAACTAACTACTGTAATACATGCATA
>NW_012053009.1:0-858 GCF_000956235.1 Wasmannia auropunctata | reverse complement strand
TTTCGGATAATAAGCGATGCGCTTCAGCTGCTGTTTTCTTGAGGTCGAAGTAGTGAAGAAGCACATGTCGGAAAAACAGCTTATCGCGATTCATTTTCAGTCGATTGGAAAATCTCTTTGGCGTCGAGAAATCTAATCTAGAGGATTGAATTACTTTCAGCGATGTTTAAACTACAAAAGACATATGACGTCATCGTCGAAACTCGCCAGCGTTGGAGCCAGCACCCTCTAGTAGCGAGCGGCAGGAATTAAGTTTAACACCTAATAAATTAACGGCGACGTCCTTTCGTCGGCGGTACCTTCAGGTGCGCTCCCGTGTTGGCACGCTCAGATGACTAGTCCTCCGGGACAAATTCTCGTGAGGAGCCGTTCCTGGCGGCAGATCTTATCCTTGGGGCGCCCTGTCGCGTTTCCGACTGCGGGGTCTCTCGCCCGATCTGGGGCGTAGAGTGGCCATTCCCTTTATCCTCGCCTTAGTTGGTTCGCACCGGAATCTGGAAGGAAGCTCGGCAGCTTAATCGTTCTCAAATTAAGGAGAGGAACGCGGACTAAAGATACGACCTGTACATGTTGTTTCCTCGGTGGTGTCTTCTCCGCCCTCGTGGTTCTCTTCTCGTGGTTGTTGCGACGTCGGTGAGACGGATGAAATTCTATAAATTCTCCGATAGCCGCCGATACGGTATAATTAACAATCGAGATCGCTACGGAAACTAAGAAAGTGATTATGAACGGTATTCGGTATTCGGGCGGCGGGAGCCACGCAAATGCAGTCCCGCGGCCCGCGCCACGCGTCCGCCTCCGAAAATCGGGAGGACGCAGGACACAAAACTACCGCTCGCGGTCGGGTCCATAGATCCA
>NW_012053008.1:0-351 GCF_000956235.1 Wasmannia auropunctata | reverse complement strand
TCAAATTTTTTTCGGCTGTCCTGGACGTTCTTTGTCTCTCACATCAAAATTACCGTTTCGGAAGCGTTCAAACCAAACTCTACATGTTCTTTCCGATGGAGTTTCATCACCATACACTTCGGATATTAAGCGATGCGCTTCAGCTGCGGTTTTCTTGAGGTCGAAGTAGTGAAGAAGCACATGTCGGAAAAACAGCTTACCGCGATTCATTTTCAGTCGATTGGAAAATCTCTTTGGCGTCGAGAAATCTAATCTATGAGGATTGAATCACTTTCAGTGATGTCAAAACTACAAAAGACATATGACTTCATCGTCGAAACTCGCCAGCGTTGGAGCCAGCACCCTCTAGTA
>NW_012053007.1:0-387 GCF_000956235.1 Wasmannia auropunctata | reverse complement strand
TTCAGCGTGACATTCTGAGTAGCTTCAAACGGCGAGAATCGACGTTTGAGTGGTGGGAACGTCGCGGGCGCTCGAATACGGCGGTTCCGCGCTTCACACGTCGAGATTCGACGTTTGAATGGTAGAAACGCCGCAAACGCAAGGGATACGACGTTTCCGAGATTTAAACGGCGAAAATCGACGTTTGAGCGGTGGGAACGTCGCGGGCGCTTGGATCCGTCTGTTCCGCGCTTCGCACGTCGAGATTCGACGTTTGAATGGTAGAAACGCCGCGAACGCAAGGATACGACGTTTCCGAGCTTCAAACGGCGAGAATCGACGTTTGAGCGGTGGGAACGTCGCGGGCGCTCGGATCCGGCGGTTCCGCGCTTCGCACGTCGAGATTCG
>NW_012053006.1:0-415 GCF_000956235.1 Wasmannia auropunctata | reverse complement strand
GATCTTCGTAAAAATACGTAATGATAATATTGTTAAATTGACGCTGAATGATACTTGTATGTTCATGAAACCGTCGACTATGCTTTTTATATTCGAACTCGAACATTGCGTTGAGCATGCATACTTTAATTTAAATCAAAATACGGACGCCGTTAGTAATAAGTTTAAGCATTTCGTCGATTATTTACGTCACAATTGTATTGTGAATAAAGACGATGCGATAAATATTTTGCATAAGGTATATGATAAAACGTCGCTTATTGAATGTGAACTCATAGCTTACGCGTCAGATCATATTGTGCACGATGCGTTCCATAATTAATTATGTATTAAATATATACATTATGTGTTAAATGTATTAATCATGTGCTAAATATATATACATTGTCTGTTAAATATACATTATGTGTTAAAA
>NW_012053005.1:0-419 GCF_000956235.1 Wasmannia auropunctata | reverse complement strand
TACAATTTCTGCAGTTAAGCGTCCCGTCTTCGCTACGAATTCAAGATTTAGTTATAGATCTCGTAAAAATACGCAATGATAATATTGTTAAATTGACGCTGAATGATACTTGTATGTTCATGAAACCGTCGACTATGCTTTTTATATTCGAACTCGAACATTGCGTTGAGCATGCATACTTAAATTTAAATCAAAATACGGACGCCGTTAGTAATAAGTTTAAGCATTTCGTCGATTATTTACGTCACAATTGTATTGTGAATAAAGACGATGCGATAAATATTTTGCATATGGTATATGATAAAACGTCGCTTATTGAATGTGAACTCATAGCTTACGCGTCAGATCATATTGTGCACGATGCGTTCCATAATTAATTATGTATTAAATATATACATTATGTATTAAATGTATTAATC
>NW_012053004.1:0-490 GCF_000956235.1 Wasmannia auropunctata | reverse complement strand
TAAATATCTGGATATTGGAATCAGCGTTGGACCTATATTTCATGTGAAAATACTTATTGGTGACAACCGAGGCAATTATATTATCCTGCCTTATGGAATGTGGAGGATGTACATCGAGAGACGTATGGACATTGAACAATTTCTGCAGTCAAGCGTCCCGTCTTCGCTACGAATTCAAGATTTAGTTATAGATCTCGTAAAAATACGCAATGATAATATTGTTAAATTGACGCTGAATGATACTTGTATGTTCATGAAACCGTCGACTATGCTTTTTATATTCGAACTCGAACATTGCGTTGAGCATGCATACTTAAATTTAAATCAAAATACGGACGCCGTTAGTAATAAGTTTAAGCATTTCGTCGATTATTTACGTCACAATTGTATTGTGAATAAGGCGATGCGATAAATATTTTGCATATGGTATAATGATAAAACGTCGCTTATTGAATGTGAACTCATAGCTTACGCGTCAGATCATATTGTG
>NW_012053003.1:0-572 GCF_000956235.1 Wasmannia auropunctata | reverse complement strand
TGTGGTCTATTTTTCGCAAATGTTGCAGATATCGTTTGATTTCGCGACGTGATCTCGCTGCCATGCATTGGCGCTTGATCAAAATGCTTAATTGCATCTTTTAATGTGTGTTCGATGACCGCGAAACATTTAGATTGAAAGAATATTATATTACGCGAATCTAATGTGTCACAGCTGCCGTACATCGACGCTTGTGTAAAAATGTTAAAATGCATTTTTAACACGTTCGGTGATCTCTTCGATATTTTGATTGTCCATGTAAAATCATGTATTACACAAAAGTATTATGTGACAGCCGCCGTACATCGGCGCTTATGCAAAATGCTTAATTGCATTTTTAACACAATGATCTCACCGTTATTTTAATTGTCTCCGAAAAAAATCTTATATTACACAAAAGTATTATGTGACAGCTGATCAAATTGTTGAATTGCATTTTTTAACACGTTTTCGATGCAGTGAGACATATTATTTGTCCTTGAAATAATATTATATTACGCGAATCTATTGTGTCACAGCTGCCGTACATCGGCGCTTCACCAAATGCTAAATTGCAGTTTTTACACGTGTTA
>NW_012053002.1:0-407 GCF_000956235.1 Wasmannia auropunctata | reverse complement strand
TACATTTTCACAATCACTTGGTTGTATTAAATCTCACCACTGACAAGGTGTGTCAAAATCTTTACAATATATATGCCGAAACTAATGGATGTGGTCTATTTTCGCAAATGTTGCAGATATCGTTTGATTTCGCGACGTGATCTCGCTGTCATGCATTGGCGCTTGATCAAAATGCTTAATTGCATTTTTTAACATGTGTTCGATGACCGCGAAACATTTAGATTGAAAGAATATTATATTACGCGAATCTAATGTGTCACAGCTGCCGTACATCGACGCTTGTGTAAAAATGTTAAAATGACATTTTTAACACGTTCGGTGATCTCTTACGATATTTTGATTGTCCATGTAAAATACATGTATTACACAAAAGTATTATGTGACAGCCGCCGTACATCGGCGCTTAA
>NW_012053001.1:0-333 GCF_000956235.1 Wasmannia auropunctata | reverse complement strand
GTATCATTTCTTCAATGTTCATTAACGAAAGTTACATTTTCACAATCACCTGGTTGCATTAAATCTCACCACTGACGAGGTGTATCAAAATCTTTACAATATATATGCCGAAACTAATGGGTGTGGTCTATTTTTCGCAAATGTTGCAGATATCGTTTGATTTCGCGACGTGATCTCGCTGCCATGCATTGGCGCTTGATCAAAATGCTTAATTGCATTTTTTAACATGTGTTCGATGACCGCGAAACATTTAGATTGAAAGAATATTATATTACGCGAATCTAATGTGTCACAGCTGCCGTACATCGATGCTTGTGTAAAAATGTTAAAATG
>NW_012053000.1:0-414 GCF_000956235.1 Wasmannia auropunctata | reverse complement strand
TATTATATTACGCGAATCTATTGCGTCACAGCTGCCGTACATCGGCGCTTCACCATAATGCTAAATTGCAGTTTTTACGTTTGTTTGACGATGTGATTTCATCGCGAGGCATTATGGCTCGTATAAATGCTCTTATAAATGCTCGCAAGATTTCACATTGTTAAAAATGTCGAGCGAAGGAGACATGGCTACGTTCGGGCGAGTGTCTCCTCTATGGTGGAGGAGAGAACGACCTCGATATTGTTCTGCGATTGTTCGTCTTCTTCGTGAAAGAGAATGTGGATTTCCAAATGTGCTTACTCGCGTTAAGAAGAGATGTCCCCATCATTCGTTGCAGATGCGTGTAATTAGACATTGCCGTGATATGTATTGGAACAGTGTCACAGAGTTAATACTTTACATATGCAAAGAAAC
>NW_012052999.1:0-612 GCF_000956235.1 Wasmannia auropunctata | reverse complement strand
ACGTCACCAAACAATATACTCGCGCGCGATTTTATGCCTGGGGCCTAAAGAAAGGTCCCCGATAAAGGTACTTTCCTCCGCATTACCGCAATTTGCCCGGCGCTAAGATGACAGCCATCTTGGGCCGGGGCATACAACCACGTTTATCGGCACTGGAAATTCGTAAATTTCTCAGCTTTTAACAAACTCACAAACACGAAACTCCGCGAAACGACTCAAAATCGCACGCCGCACACTGTAGACACGCTCTCGACGCGGAAAACGCGCTTTAACCACACGGCGTGTGTGGAGAAGGCGGAGCGCCACAGGGACACGTCCACACGACTCGATACACACGAGACGACCCCTAACCTAACCTAACCTTGGAACCGGATGTGTTCGGAACCGGATCGGGTTCCAGCACGAGATTCCATTTTGTGGCGATTCTGACGTCCGACGACCACCGGAGCCACAGCATCCACAAACCGGACGAGAGGAAGCAGAAACGTTGTCACAGTGCAGCGTAACCGAGCCCGGCCTGGCTCTCAATAGGAGCGGCGACGACCTCGACAAGCTCGTCGCGGAACTTCAGGCGGCAACAGGCTCGTCATATCACGCGCCAATTGTGGCGCA
>NW_012052998.1:0-439 GCF_000956235.1 Wasmannia auropunctata | reverse complement strand
TTCCTGTTTCCACTCAAATGCAACTGATTGTTTTGTTAAATCAGAAAGAGGCTTGGCAATCTTAGAAAAGTTTTCAATAAACCTACGGTAGTATCCAGCAAGACCAAGAAATTGTTTAATATTTTTTCGTGATTTTGGAATTGCAAAATTCTTTACAGCAATTATTTTTCTTGGGTCTGGTTTTACTCCATTTTCAGTTATTATATGTCCCAGATAAATTACTTCTCTTTTCAAAAATTCACATTTGTCCGGTTGCAAGAATAAATTCGCTTTTGACAGTCGTTTCATGAGTCTATGAAATTTTGTTTTATGCTCTTCGAGTGATCGCGCATATATGACTATGTCATCGAGATAAACATATAATTCAATTCCTTGCAAGCCTGTTAATACTTGGTCCATTAATCTTTGAAAAGTAGCAGGAGCATTTTTTAATCCAAAT
>NW_012052997.1:0-500 GCF_000956235.1 Wasmannia auropunctata | reverse complement strand
CTCATTAATCGTGACGTAGGATCGGCTATCGAGTTCAGCCACTCTAACGGTTTGTGATCCATTACTAACGTGAATTTACGTCCATAAATGTACGGGCGGAAATGTTTTACGGCATATACAAGAGCTAGCAATTCTCTTTCCGTAGGCGAATATCTAGTTTCAGCATCGTTTAGAACTCTTGATGCATATGCAATAGGAAGATCGTTCTCTATTTTTCCTTGACTTAATATAGCTCCAACTGCATATCCGGATGCATCTGTTGTTATGACAAATGGTTCATTAAAATTAGGATATTGTAAAATTGGTTCTGAACATAATGCATCTCGCAATTTATTGAATGCTTCCTGTTGTTCCTGTTTCCACTCAAATGCAACTGATTGTTTTGTTAAATCAGAAAGAGGCTTGGCAATCTTAGAAAAGTTTTCAATAAACCTACGGTAGTATCCAGCAAGACCAAGAAATTGTTTAATATTTTTTCGTGATTTTGGAATTGCAAAATT
>NW_012052996.1:0-430 GCF_000956235.1 Wasmannia auropunctata | reverse complement strand
CTTGGCGCGTAACGGGCATAGAGTTCTGATTTCTTCGATAGGATTTCGTGATAAAGCATCAGCATTTTTATTCTTCTTTCCAGGCTTATATTTTATTTCGTATTCGTATTCGGCTAATTTTAATCTCCACCTCATTAATCGTGACGTAGGATCGGCTATCGAGTTCAGCCACTCTAACGGTTTGTGATCCATTACTAACGTGAATTTACGTCCATAAATGTACGGGCGGAAATGTTTTTACGGCATATACAAGAGCTAGCAATTCTCTTTCCGTAGGCGAATATCTAGTTTCAGCATCGTTTAAAACTCTTGATGCATATGCAATAGGAAGATCGTTCCCTATTTTTCCTTGACTTAATATAGCTCCGACTGCATATCCGGATGCATCTGTTGTTATGACAAATGGTTCATTAAAATTAGGATATTGTAA
>NW_012052995.1:0-513 GCF_000956235.1 Wasmannia auropunctata | reverse complement strand
ATTTTATTAATTAACAGCATAGGTATACCAGAGAATGAAAGAGAATACACACGACAAAATTATGATTTAAAAAATATACATATTTGGAAACTAATTTTAGAGTATGTTCCTAAGCGATCATCCAAGCTAATGTACCTATTGTTGCTTAACCTTTGTGATCTTTTGGGAACAAATTCTTCATAATGATTCATTAATTATTAAAGGATATATACCAGTGGTACATCTGTCGAATAGATGTTGTCAAATAAATAGAATGCGTATAGTTAAAATATATATATTTAAGAACTTTTTTCTACGGTCACGACTGGATCTTGCTGCCTAATAAATTCCGAATATGATTTTTTAAATTCACTATTCAGCCATTTAAACTGCGCACCGAATTAACGTCGGACTTGCAATGCAATCATTAGCTGTAGCTGGAATAACTTTACACTTAATTTTTAATTCTTAATAATTCGATGCTTATAAGCATTTTAAAGTACTGTGAAGAACTTATTGCGAAAAGTATTATCT
>NW_012052994.1:0-351 GCF_000956235.1 Wasmannia auropunctata | reverse complement strand
CTGTATCCGAAAGTGAACGAGATTCACCATTTATATATGCTGTACGTTATCTGAGAGTAGTTTTTACTCGTGAATACGTGAACGAATCCTGTATACATACAAAGTTGCTGTTTTATACTTAAAGCTTAAGAATTTGAAAAAGAAATGAAAAAGAAAGGACAATTAATTTATCAATTTTTTCTAATAAACAATTTCTTCTTTGGACTAGATTTGGCAAAATCTGGCGAGGCAAGGTGCACAGACTAAATTAGCATTAGCTTGTTTCTTGATAAGCGTGGACAGAAGCTGCAAACTCCTTATGCAAGTGAGAAACAATAAAGATAAGACACCGTTCGATCCTCTGGAAGACAA
>NW_012052993.1:0-316 GCF_000956235.1 Wasmannia auropunctata | reverse complement strand
AGGGATGGTTTCATCCCTTTAAAACGGAATTGAGCACCAACGAAAAATAGTTTCATGCTACGGATGAACTGCTCTACTTTTACACCAAGAGTCAGATTTTTCTGAATTTTCGGGTTCGCAAACTTCCCTTGTAAGTAAGTTTCTTCGGAGCCGCATAGATATAAATGGCGGTGTGACAAATCTCAAAATTTTTTCCAAAATTTTGGAAATTTGCAAAGTTTTTTGAAAAGTTCCACGGCCCTAAATAAAAATCGCACAACAACGAGGCGTGCAGTTTTCGAAAGTATGAATCTTTACCTTTAATTTGCGCACTCGA
>NW_012052992.1:0-1077 GCF_000956235.1 Wasmannia auropunctata | reverse complement strand
GTACATCAAGCTTCTCTTCCTGTGATTAAATGAAGAAATATTATGGTCATCCGAGCTTAGTTTATGTATGTCCGTATTGCGGTGCATTTTATTCCGTGATACGTATAACGAGTTAATGGCAACTTTATGCGCGGCTCCGATGACATTTACTACTGCTCTATTCCCGCTCCCGCTTACGTAACAGTCGCCCGTATTATCGTATTGTTTCCTGAAGCACTCTTCATTGTTCTTCCATTACGGAAATCGAGCTCCGGCTACGAGTTTAGAATTTATCGTGCGATACGTATACCGTCGTGCCGCCGTGTATGGTATACATTTCGGAAATTTGGATTTTTGCCTATTTCCGCTCTAATTCGACTGTCGGACATATGGGTTTCTGGCACGTATCCATTCTCCGCTATATTTTCTAGAACAACTCGCCGCTTCGTGACTATGCTACCATCAAGATTTGGCGATCAAATTCGAATTTCAAATTAATCCCGACTAATACTTGGTTTTCCGTCATATCTTATGTTAATGTTGTAGATTGTACATAAAAAATAATTGGATCTGCTAGTTTCTATGATTTGAAGATAGGAGAATTAATACTTAGAATGTATAATTAAGTTTTTTAAATTACATATTATATTATATAAATTATTATTATAAATTATATATTATAAAGAGTGTTTTAGAAAAATGTAAAAATTTTTATTCAAATTCATTCAATTCTTTTCACTTTCTTAACTGATTGAAGGAATTATATTTTTTTAAATATAATTAAAAATAAATAGAGAAAGAAATATTATCACATTTTTATCCAGACGTAACGCAAAATTCTTATTTAAAAAAAATGTATTTATAGTAATTAATCACTTATTTTTATGATTAATATTGATTCAGGTATGTGGGCAACTTGGATCATGCTGTGTCGGAAGAACTATTGTGTGCTCTGTTTTCGCATATTGGAAGTATTAGAAGTTGCAAGATCATCAGAGAGGTAAGACATCATTATACCTTCTGCAATATAACAATGATTTATATATAATAAAATTTTTTTTTTAAATCGCTTTATAATTCTTTACAAAACTTTTTGAA
>NW_012052991.1:0-1545 GCF_000956235.1 Wasmannia auropunctata | reverse complement strand
CTTTTGACGGAGAAATATTCTTAGGAGGTCATTCATTGGGCAGTTTGATCATGTTTGATCTATTGTGCCATCAAACACCCGAAAAAGAAGATGAAAATGTGGACAATAAGGAAGTGAGTAACGATAAAAAATCTCAAATAAATTGCACATTATTATATTTATTTTACTCTCTAAATTTTCTGGAGTGAACTTTCACTTCTCTGGAGTGAGTTTCACTCCAGAAAATTTAGAGAGTATAATTTTGTAATTAAACGAGGGTATGATTTTATAATTAAACTTAAAAATTTATTTTTTTTAAATATTTATAGACACTAAAATTTTTATTGCAATTACAGGAAAATGACAGTATTAGGCCCATTACGCCAATGCCCGCAGCCGTTATTAAGAGGCGTCTCAGTAGGAAAATTAGTTATGTAATGGGAGCTGCGGGTACAGGCCAACCTTACATACATTATCCGCAACTTAATTTTCACCCAGGTGCCTTCTTTGCTCTCGGCAGTCCGATTGGCATGTTCGTAACGATCCGAGGCATCGACACTCTCGGCGAAAATTTCTTTCTGCCTACTTGTCCGGCTTTCTTCAATATCTTCCATCCGTTTGATCCGGTAGCTTATCGAGTGGAATCCTTAATTAATCCCGAAGCCAGCAATTTCCGACCTATGCTGATACCACATCACAAAGGCAGGAAGAGGATGCATTTAGGTGAGTACAAATTGTTGGTTTCTGAGAATACGCGCGAGATACGGTCTGATAATGATAATTTACAAACTATTAGATTGAATATCTTATGCGGTTATTAATATTAATGATTTACAGAATTAAAGGAAACGATGGCACGTGTCGGAGCGGATTTGAAACAAAAATTAATTGATTCCGTAAGGCAAACGTGGAACTCCTTCTATCAGCTAGCCGTATTTCACAAACCAGACAACCAAGCTCTCGAACGCGAGATCGATAAAGTCGTCGAGGAGCAATTGCAAAAACCGCCGAGCGTACCAGATCAACATAACAACGACGATGGTGGTGCCAATTTAAAAATAGGAATACTTAATGGTGGTCGAAGAATAGATTACGTTCTTCAAGAAGCGCCTTTCGAATACATTAATGAATATCTTTTCGCTCTTACAAGCCATATCTGTTACTGGTAAGTGGTGCACTTCTTGAGAGGGAAACACTATGCATTGTATGCACGCTACGTACTTGTTTACAATTTGATTCGTTTCTACAGGGAGTCTGAAGATACTATGCTTTTGATATTGAAGGAAATATATGGATCTAGAGGTATTCAGACCGACGCGCAACTTCCTCAGCAGTCAATGTCAATTGAGAGAGTATCTCCTTCTCCGTCTTTGAATTTACCGGCTGCCTTGTCACCCAGTGGAAGTCATATAGGAACGTCATCTGTTATGGGCGTAGACCCTACAGTGCCTATATCCAGTAAACCCGTCGGTCCACCACCTAAGACTGGTTTTGTACCGAAATCTTGATCGATGGAATGTTTTTCCCATAATTACATGCCGCGAAATTAAATTGTATTAAAAAAAA
>NW_012052990.1:0-551 GCF_000956235.1 Wasmannia auropunctata | reverse complement strand
AACGCATTACACAACAAAAATAAATTTATATAAATTTAATTTGACAATAAATATTGAATACGGAAAAGAATACCGGTGCTCTCTTCGTGGCAGCGTACGATATCTTGTCGCAGACAGATTTCAAATTTGCTGCCACTTCTGCCATGCTGCATTTAAATAATGCCATAAATTGTTTCCTGATCAATATGATCGAACGTAATCCTCACTTATCTATGGTAAATATTTAAAAAATTTTTTTCTGCCCTCCCTTCCTTTTTCTTCCCTCTTAATATGGATATCTTTCCGTTTTCATTTTCATTCTCTCGAATGTTTGCCAATATCACGTGTTGATAAGCAGTGCATAGTGCAACTGCCAACTACTGCGAGTGGAGGGAATCGCTGCCGGGGGGGAGAGAGCCGAAAAATGTCGCCGCTTCCGACGCACGACGCGAGTCAACGCGAACGAACCGGGACGAGCCGGGCCGAGCAGACGCGTTTTGCGCGGACTAATCGCGAATTTTCGACTCGTAAATTTTCCTGATGATTTTTCCCGGGGCGACGCGAGCCGCCGC
>NW_012052989.1:0-1294 GCF_000956235.1 Wasmannia auropunctata | reverse complement strand
CGCGTGGAATTCGATAGATTGCAAGCGATCCGCCACTGAAATTCGACGTACAATCGGTAGCCGGCTCACGAGTGGATTAGGCGGCTCGGATAAATTTTCAATTGGGTCGCTGAGCTCACCTCGCAGCTCAACTGACGTTGCACGTTATGCGCTGGCATATTTCATAACAATTAGACATATTTCGCGAGCAGAGAATATACGCACCTGCGTCTAATTCCATGCGTCGAAAAGTTATGAGAGAGAGAGAGAGAGAGGAGAGGGAGAGTGACTCGAAAGCAAAGCCGATTAGGATTCTACCTCGAGATCGAAATTTCACCTCCTCCTTTAGTAGATCTGGAATTTTCATTCCGCCGTTTCTCCCACGCGTAGCGAATTCCACGTTTTCCCTTCCGATATACGGGCCGTGCGAGATAGGATAGCAAGAATGGGGGCCGGAATTGAAAAGACGAGCGCAACGTACGAGACACTGAAAAATTTCGGGAAACACCGGAAGTAATCCCTGAAATAATGGCATAGGTCCACGGCCGATAAAGATCCGAAAGATGGCCACAATCGCGAGCAGGTAGGAGGATCTTCCGGAATACACTTTCTTTTCCGGGCACACGCGTGCGTATCACACACGTGCGCACGCGGCGGCGGCGGGGAAAGCGGCGAGGGAGTTCGGGGGAGCGGTGTCTACGTAGGAAAAGAAGGTGGATGGCTGGAGGGTAAGGTGGAGGTGAGGCACAGTCGAGAGTGGGGCTGAAAAGAAGACGAGGACGAGCGCGAGGGAGAAAACGGAAGATTGATCTGCCGCGCGCTCTCGTATAACCTCCGATACGCGTTTTATTCGTACCTCCTATACAACCACCTCGCACGAATATCCACCCTTCCTTCCACGGAGGGCTCGCAAGTGCCCTTCGCCGCGGCGCGCCGAAAAGGGACGCGGATAATCGTGTAAACCATCGCACCTGCGGGGTTCGAGGCTCAGCGTAAACATATTTGTAACTCCTCCGGCCTCTCGCGCGGTGAGAGGCAGCGACAACTCGACGTCGTGGTACTTCTGAAAATTTAAGCGATCCCGGGGTTTAGGTGCGCGAATACGCCCTAAATTATTCACGCGACATCCAGACTTCACAAGCCCAGATCCAAAAACGGAATTGAGGTGTTCCTTATTATTGTAACGTAGTACATCATTGTGGCTTTTAAGAAAAACTTCTAGTAGGCATTGTGTTAACTTGAATCTGCGACATATATCTCCGTGCTACAAATAGATTTTTAGAGCATCTGTTAATTAGCAATAAAATTAATAGTA
>NW_012052988.1:0-894 GCF_000956235.1 Wasmannia auropunctata | reverse complement strand
TTATTTCTCTCAGTAAAGTTTTAAACGAAAAAGTAGCTCCTGATGGGGCAAATAATGACAATTTTTAGTTGAGTAAATAATGACAAGTCAAAAAGCTTTTTTAATATTTGAATATGATTTTTCTAATTTATTTGGGATAATGTAATGAGATTAGATACAAGGCAAGATCCAGAATAAATGTGAATTTCAATAAGAAATACTAGCAAAAATGTTACTATTATTTATCAATAAATAATAGTAACATTTTTGCTAGTATTTCTTATTAAAAATCACATTTATGTATATTCTGGATCTTGCCTTGTAACTAATCTCATTATATTATCCCAAATAAATTAGAAAAATCATATTCAAATATTAAAAAACACACGAAAATCACATAAATTAGAAAAATCATATTCAAATATTAAAAAACCTTTTTGACTTGTCATTATTTATTCAATTAAAAATTGTCATTATTTACATTATTTACATAAATAAAAATTTACACATGGTAGAGTATAGAAATTAATATAAATTACATTATCTAATCAAAATTATGTCAAAAGAAAGATCGATTAGAAAGGAGTTAAGAAAGGAGAAGAAAGGAGTTAAGAATTATGTATTTTGTAATTTGTCCCACAGGATGTCACTATTCATCAATAGGGTGGGGCAAATAGTAGTCAGTTTTTATGAAAATCTAGCCCGTATACTTAACTTATGGAAACTCTAATTAAGTTTTTTGTATATTTGAAAGTGGAAAGTACTCTTTTAGTGAAAAATCATATCTTGTAAACTTAAAATTACCTTGTAGGGGAAAAAAAATCTGTCACTATAATTTGCTCCCCCCTTCCCTTACCGATAAACTTTTAAAGAACAAAATTTCAAATCTAAGGACAAACTGTTAAAATTTAAACC
>NW_012052987.1:0-369 GCF_000956235.1 Wasmannia auropunctata | reverse complement strand
GTAGAGATTATGCTGAGAACGCAAAAAATTTATGAAATTTAGATCTCCGTTACTTTTTCTTAGTCCAACATGGCGTTTAGAGCTCTCACATGTGCCAATATTTGCTTCGTACAACAATTTGGCAGTTTGTTGGTACAAAATGATACCAGCCGGAACTACGAATTACATGTGCAAACAATGTTGAGCTCATAAAATTAGGCTTGGATAAAAAAGATGTATGTTCTTGAAAATTTGTTACAATGTGTGCGTGAGATATCGATATGGTAGTAAACATGAACACATCACTACACACTACTACGTCAATATCGCACGCATATATATTCACAAATCGTCGATAAAACAGCGAATTTTTGGAGTTTGATCTCGGGT
>NW_012052986.1:0-1697 GCF_000956235.1 Wasmannia auropunctata | reverse complement strand
TATCTTTATTCGTATATTTCTTAACATTTCTTCTGACGTTCTTCTAGTATAATAATTTATTAGATCACCACATTAGATTGTCATATTAGATTAAGAGATAATTATAAAAATTAGTATCTGGTTTCCAATAAAATAAAGAAGTGATTTTTTGTACAATTTTAAAACATATTTTATGAAGTTTATATTTTACGATATTATTTTGGTGTATTAATTTTTGCAATTATAACTTTTATTATCTCAGTTTCTTGATTTCGGTATTATGTCATTTCGGGACATTGTCTCAGTTCCTAGTTTTCGGTACTATGACATTTCGTTTCTATAAAATTTCGGGAAATTGTCTCTGTTCTTAGTTTTCGGTATTATGACATTTCGGCACATTGTCTCAGTTCTTTCGAAATTATGGTTTTTCGGTACTTTGCATGTCCACCGTTTTTAACAATGTAAGTTATCTTTCTTGTAATATGTATCTTCTAAACATTAAAATTTAGAATTATATGTTTGATACTGATCATGGAAAATTGTTCACCGTTGTCTGGAAATCATGGAAAAGTCGGGGAATTTCAAAATTCATTTTTTTGTGGCAATTCTGCGTAGATTAATTGTATTCTGCATATTTCTGCAGTCGTTGAAATATCGATAATTATTTTTCGCTTTAATTGACTATTAAAAATACGAATTATCCGCTTAACGACCTTGCTGATGATTTCTTAATCCCGGATATGTTAATTTTGCGTTCGCCGATCTCAAAACTATCACGGAATTAATTTTTCAGTATCGACCGAGCCAGTGGAGTTGGCGAAGAGGCGAAGCTCGTTACACGGCCGCGACTATTCACATGTGATGAAGCGTCGGGATGGAGACCCAGTCACAGTCAATGCGAAACTGTCGAGTAAATTTCCTATTAATATAGCCGAACACGTCGAGTAAGAAATGTCTGCAGAAGCAAAACGCGCGCGTCGCGGAACGTCTCTACTCGCGACGATCCCGATTGCTCGTCAGGTTTGCACTCGCGGTCGCGTCATAATCGAAATAATCGCTTTTCTCATGCAACGAATTCCAGGCGGAGTCGATTAATTTTATTGATTGACAAGCGACGAGCGAAATTTAGTTCTTTCAGATTTGTTCATATACAATATATATATACAAGGTGTCCCAAAATTGGCGCATTCGGAATACAGGACATGATACTTTGTATTAAAAGGAATAACTTTTTCCTTTAGCAAATTTTGATTTGACCAGTAATTTTGGCAGGAGAGCTGGTTAAAGTTAACGAATAATCGCTCTTGTGCGGCGCTCAGGGCCGGCGCGCGCTCCTCCATTCACTTGTTCCTAATCCTTGACTAATATTTACAAGTAATGTCTTAAGGCGATCCTAAAGTCGTCTGTTTTATCGATCGAACGCGATTATTTTCCAAAACAAAATAAACATAATTAAAGGCAACAGATCAAAAAATCCTTCTCCACGATTAAAGTATATAGGCATCAATGTAGTTCCGGCTGGTAGAGGTTATGCTGACAACGCAAAAAATTTATGAAATTTAGATCTCCGTTACTTTTTCTTAGTCCAACATGGCGTCTAGAGCTGTCACATGTGCCAATATTTGCTTCGTACAACAATTTGGCAGTTTGTTGGTACAAAATGATACCAGCCGGAACTACGAATTACATGTGCAAACAATGTTGAGTTCATAAAATTA
>NW_012052985.1:0-406 GCF_000956235.1 Wasmannia auropunctata | reverse complement strand
TCGAAAAACACACACACGACATCTAGAAGAATTTACTAATATGCGCGCTAGTACGTGAAATGCATATCTTTATTCGTATATTTCTTAACATTTCTTCTGACGTTCTTCTAGTATAATAATTTATTAGATCACCACATTAGATTGTCATATTAGATTAAGAGATAATTATAAAAATTAGTATCTGGTTTCCAATAAAATAAAGAAGTGATTTTTTGTACAATTTTAAAACATATTTTATGAAGTTTATATTTTACGATATTATTTTGGTGTATTAATTTTTGCAATTATAACTTTTATTATCTCAGTTTCTTGATTTCGGTATTATGTCATTTCGGGACATTGTCTCAGTTCCTAGTTTTCGGTACTATGACATTTCGTTCTATAAAATTTCGGGAAATTGTCTCTG
>NW_012052984.1:0-482 GCF_000956235.1 Wasmannia auropunctata | reverse complement strand
AGCGAGCAAGCAAGCTGATTCTATACACATATTTGGATGGTCGGTATTTCTGAGAGGGTCGGTAACTTAAATCAGTGCCATCTAGCGGTACGGTGGATAGTTGGACAAGATTGAAATTTTGCGAAGAAGAAGACGACGACGACGACGACGACGACGACGACGTATCTGAATGACATAAATCCGGCAAAAAAATACATGCGTATTTCAGCGTTTGTGTATGAAAGGCACTTATGGGTATTATTATTGCATCATTATAATTGGAAAAATGTACATTTTTCTTAAAAATTGGCATTCATCGATATAATTTAATATTTAAAAAGAAATAATAATTTATTTCTGTAAAAGTGTTATCTGTCCAGTAAAGGATACACTGTAGCGTCTCTAGCATTAAAATCAGTAATAATACTTTTAGTATCTTAAATCATCATCAGTACTTTCAGTATCATCATAAATCATGAAATAATAAACGAAATACATATACT
>NW_012052983.1:0-322 GCF_000956235.1 Wasmannia auropunctata | reverse complement strand
CCATACCGAATGATTAAAGCGATGCGATAGACTTGTAGTATTTAAGCGTATGTTAAAGAAACATATAATGACTGTGCTGCCTATACTTTAAGATACTGTAAGATATATATTATGTATGTAAATAGCTGAGAAAGCTAATAAATATTATTCATTCATTCATTCTATCTCTCACTCACTCACTCAAAGAGAAAAAGAGAGAGAGAGAGAGAACGAGCGAGCAAGCAAGCTGATTCTATACACATATTTGGATGGTCGGTATTTCTGAGAGGGTCGGTAACTTAAATCAGTGCCATCTAGCGGTACGGTGGATAGTTGGACAAGA
>NW_012052982.1:0-388 GCF_000956235.1 Wasmannia auropunctata | reverse complement strand
TATCCCCTGTGTGCCTTGTCGACTCAGTTATCTTTATTTTTAAAATATTAAACGGTATAATGCCGGAGCATTTAGGAAATAAATTAGTTGTAGTAGGAGAAGTAAGCGAAAGGCAAACGAGACAATCAGAAAATATTAGAATAGATTTTAGAAAAACAAGAAGCGCACAAAAAAGTTTATTCTATGAAGGTGTGAAAATGTATAATGCCATACCGAATGAATTAAAGCGATGCGATAGACTTGTAGTATTTAAGCGTATGTTAAAGAAACATATAATGACTGTGCTGCCTATACTTTAAGATACTGTAAGATATATATTATGTATGTAAATAGCTGAGAAAGCTAATAAATATTATTCATTCATTCATTCTCTCTCTCTCTCTCTCTA
>NW_012052981.1:0-409 GCF_000956235.1 Wasmannia auropunctata | reverse complement strand
CTTGAAAGCCCGCGTAATTTGACACTAAGAAAGTTAATGTATGTTGTGTAAGTCTTGAGGTATTGAACTTCAAAGTTGACAAGTGTTTATTGCAAAAACTATCAATGATGTAGCAATAAAAAATTATTGTTCTTGCAGGTAGTTGCAAGTTTTTTTAGTATACGATTTTGCATAAACATTAGAGTAGTGTTTCAGATTAAAAAACGAACGCCAAGCTCGAATTTTCGCAACGTTTATTAATTTTTTTATCTGAAGCAGTACTCTAATGTTTATGCAAAATCGTATACTAAAAAAACTTCTAACTACCTACAAGAATAATAATTTTTTATTGCTACATCATTGATAATTTTTGCAATAAACACTTGTCAACTTTGAAGTTCAATACCTCAAGACTTACACAACATACATT
>NW_012052980.1:0-3774 GCF_000956235.1 Wasmannia auropunctata | reverse complement strand
CCTGCCAACGTAACTCCAGCATCCAGAATTATCGTTTCGAATGTCGATATAATCATATTGGTTCGTCCTTGGTACAAATCGTATGCATGCCTTACTATGAAAATCGTTCATCGCACGATATATATTATTCATTTGATCTTGATCTGCAATGCAAAAGTTATAACCAAAAAATGATTAAAATCACAAATTAAAGCACCTTTTGTGGGTCGGACTGCATCTTGAGGCCTAATAATATTTAAATTTTTATATGTAAAGAAAATTCTGAAAATGACTGATTAAATTAATGTGAAGTTTATATAATTTACACTACAAAAATGTTCACCATCTATTATACGCTGAGACGTGTACTTGATTTATTTTATACTTAATTTTTTATTTGTATTTGTCATTGATAAAATCATAGAACAGGTTGATAATAATAACGACAATATTATTTTATTTTAATATTTTCATAAGTTAGCGACATTAAGTTAGAAATATTAAAAATATTAGAAAATACTTCTACATGTATGTTGTCTAAAATTATTGACTTTATCATGGAGAAAGCTAGAGTAAAGTAAAATAAGGGTGCGATTGTCACATTTTATACGCTATGAATTCCTTTATTTAAAAAATGTCTGATGTGACGTATAAGAGATGTAGGTATTTAAAGTTTCAAAAATTGTTAAATATTAGAAAATAGCACAAAAATGTTTATATATACGTACTTATCGTATACATGTATCAAAAAATACAAATTTATTAATTTGTAAATTTAAATGTTTTTTATTCATTTATAAAATATATCTGTACAACTATATCATACAATATAATGTTTTATTATATTTTTAATATCCCTTCTAAAAAAAGGCATGACTACCGAAATTTAAAGCCTGATTAGTTCTGTTATTGCGCTTACTTCGCGAGCAGATGTCATTGCATATTTTGACAGTTGTGTGTTTAAGGTTGATGGAGTGTATAGCAAATATAGTAAGAAGTGAAAAATGTTAAACGTGCGAAGCGCGGATCTGTAATGCTAGTATTCTTAAAAAATGGATAAAAAATTATCTTTTTTTTAGTATTTAGATACAATTACGCACGGAACTAAAAATTACGATGTTATATAAAGCCCGGGCTACAATTGCGTAAGCATAGTTGCAAGTAGTTGTAGTTGTAAGAATTCACCAATCACAATTAAATATAAGAAAAATATTCGATTGTAATTGGTCAGTTCTTACAATTACACTTACGTAATTGTAGACCGGGCTTAAAAGGAGGATGTTAAAAAAGGACCGATTTTGGCCCAGAAAGGTGTAAGTAAAAACAATAATGAGATAAATAGATTTTGATATCCTCGATAGGATAGAATTATTAAAAAGTTCATAGCACTTGGGGAACATCTTGAAAATTGAGCATAAACACGGCGTATTTAGTAAAAATGTGTTTATACTTAATTTTGAAGATGTTCTTCAAGCGCTACAAACTTTTTAATAATTCTATTGTATTCAGGAGATCACTAGGAAAATTTAGGATAACATTATTATTTTTACTTACACCTTATTGGACCAAAATCGACCCTTTGTTAACATCCTCCTTTGATTTAGATTCTGATATCATAGAGAATATCTCGAGATTATTAATTATGCATCTAATGTAATTTAACGTCATTAGAATTTTTTATTTACCTACGTGAGAAACATTTTGTACTTTTACAAAAACTATTAAATTACAATAAAATAATACCTATATAGCTATTGAATTATAATTCGTTAATTTCGAAAGACATGTTTGAGTACAAAATGTCTGAATTTTTTTTCTCAAAGGTACTTACTGAATCTACCATTAATTTCGAAGGGAACAACGCCATTATTCCAACGCTGTGCTCTTCTATCACCGTTTATTGTGGTGATGTTTGAAATCATAATATCTCCCTCGAAGTAGTTGCCCAATTCTTCAGGGTTCATTTTCATTTCCTTGGTCCATTGCGCTACCTTGGCTCCTGTTTCGAGATCCGGTTCCATCTTGTATCCTTCAATATCCCTCGAGTAAGGGCCCGCCCTCACTGATTCAATTATTGTGAGGACGAGAAGCGTCGACGCGAAAGTGACTAACAATCGACAGAACATGATGATAGATGTTAAATCAAATTACAGTATGTTACCTCTTCACCTATGGTCTTACGACAGCAAAAGCGATTGCAGTAATATAATCTTTTCGATCGCCTCCCTTTTTATACGTTACGGCACAATAATTTTCATGCCCCACCTTTGCCACTTTTAATGGCTCATATAATACGGGCATAATTATTTCAAAAATGTTAACCGAAAATATTAATTTATGGACGATCAACCAAGAGTCGGTGTACAATTTTAATTGTGATATATATATTTTTTATACTATGGTGGAAACGATAGACACGAATTGAATATGATGACTTAGATTTCTTTTATTGAATAAATTAATTGCATCATATCTGACACTGTATATTAAGATTTTATTATTCGTGTTTGGATTATGTAGCTTATCTTTATCGTAAGTATCATCGTGTTCAGATATTTATGTATTGTAAATAGAAAATGTTCGACAGTTTCTATTCTATAAAAGAGATTGATATATTTGAATTATTAAACGTATGTATTTACAAATAAGATGTTCAATTTTATAATATTTAATAAGTTATCAGAAACATAATTGTTTTCTTTTAATCAATATGTTTGACCTTTAATCGATACATTTATACAACTTTTTAATAAAATACTAATTACTTAATAATACTTCTTTCTAAAAAAAGACATGGCATCGATATTTGCATCCACCGAAATTTGAAGTCTCTTTTTAGCGATTCTGATTGGTTCTGTCATTGTACTTACTTCGCGAGCAGCTGTGATTCTATATTTTGACAGTTGTGTGTATTGAGATTGATGGAGTGTATAGCAAATATAGTAAGAAATGAAAAATGTTAAAAAGCGCGCGCGAAGTGCACGTCTGTAATGCTAGTATATATAATATAATTAACATAAAAATTAAATTATATAATAATGTTAAAAAAATAATAAACATAAAATTATGTAATTATTCTTACAATAAATACACGATTGTATCGATTGTAATATGAACCTTATTATTATCACTCCATTGTGTAATAAAAAATGGGAATATTTGTAACCTTGCACTCTAATTATTTTAATAACTGTAATATTTAGCAAAATTATGTAATTGTAAAATAGAAAATGTTAAATTCTATTCTTACAAAACATTTATAATACACAATAGTCGCAAAGATGGACAATGTTAAAAAGAAATACGATCTATATACGTTATAAAGAAATACGACTTATATGTATATGTTGAAACATGAATATATGTATAAAATTTAGAAAAAAAAATGTTTAGAATAATTAAACTTTTTTATTAATCTAATGTTGCGATCAAACATCGAATTTAAAATGTTAAAAGAAAATTTAAAGAAACAAGAAAGGATTGAGTAAGAAGGGGGGGAGGGTATGGAAGGATATTAAGTTAGGCAGATTGCCTCATAGGTATGTATATGTGTATACGCAGAGGCATAACCTACGAGTCGAACGCTTTTTGTCGCTGTAGAATATATATCGATCAATGTCCTGAAAGGACGCTATATATTCTATAACGCCTTTTTCCATAAACAGTGCTGTTGGTTTTATTATTTTGAGTTAAAGAACTTTATTCTTATATCTCAACAATTGAAATACGTGCAATCTCTGTAAAGGAGAATAATCATGAGGGTTCAAACTTTACGTGGAAATCTGTAAATTTCTC
>NW_012052979.1:0-3331 GCF_000956235.1 Wasmannia auropunctata | reverse complement strand
TCTTACGAAACATGAACCTTCAGTATACAATAGCCGCAGAGATGGACAATGATAAAAAGAAATACGTTGAAACATGAATATACGTATAAAACTTAGAGAAAAAATGTGTAAAAGAATTTGATTAACTTTCTTATTAATTTAATGGAATTACTTTTACTGACAACACCGAATTTAAAATGTTAGAAAAAATTTTTAAGGGAACGAGAGAGGATTGGGACAGAGAATGGGTATGGAAGGACGTGTAAGTTAGACAGACTGTCTCATAGGTATACGTAGAAGCGCAACCCGCAAGTCGAAAGTACTTTTTGTCGGCATGTCGATGTTAGGATGCATTGTTCTGAAAAGATCATAACGCTTTTTTCCACGAGCAGTGCTGTTCGATCGTCGGTCTTTATTTTGGAAATCAATAAACTTAATCCTTATAGCCCAGGATTAAAATACGTGCGATCTCTAATAAAAGGGAATAATCACGAGATTTCAAAATTTACGTAAAAATTTGTAAATTTCTCCTCTCATTCATTAATTTGATCTAATATCATCTTATTTAGAATAACTGCACGTACTGTTCGGAAATGAAGAGAGAATAAAGAAATGAAAATAAAGAGATGGTGGATTCTGTTGGTCGCGGTTTATATAGAAACCTTTAGAAAGTGGATTTTGTGGGATGTGTTGAGTTGGAAAGATTAGATTTTAATAAGATCTTTCCGTCTGTTGCAATAATTTTGGGGTCTCTCAATCACTCATTGAAGAGTTTATCTTAAAATCGGCTCTGCTCGTAATGTAATTCTTTTACAACTATAACTCATTGGTGAACCATCTTCTCTTGTACACTAATTTTTTAGTTTACTGTTTGTTATTGACGAGTTGTTACCTTCACCATTAGATTTTATTTAATTGATCATTGGTGAGTTCAGGGGGTTTGAGTTTGGGAGGTTTACAATTTGTTAATACTTCAGAAAAAAAGGCAATATTTCTTTGACGGTTTTCTTTTTTGGCAACTTTTTTTTATTAAGAAAATTTGTGGTTTTCGACTCAATTTAAGATTCAACAGTTGAAAATATAGCAAACATATTTTCATTACTTTTCAGGATAACACGGTATTTCGTACCCCAATAAATTTTATTTTATGAATATGCGATGAGTCTACGTTTATTAAACGGAGAATATGTTTTATTGACAGTTTTTACTTGTTAATTTTTTCTGTAAAAATTTGAAGTCTATGACACGTTTTGGTATCGAATTATTATCGCGGACTAGACATGCGTGCAAATGTAATCCTATCTCTTTTCAGAATCTCATTATTTAGAAGATTCCTCACTTTTGGTTTATGTCTTCTTCATACGTCATACACTTGTCAGCGCGCAGGGCGATCTCTTCTGTGTACATCCACAGATAGGTATATGGAACTTACAGTTTTACGCCGGTTCCAGCCTGTAAAGGAGACTTTCCTAAAAGGCAGAGTTACTCTCGATGATTCGCTTTTGCTTTCCGAGAGGTAGCAATCGCTTGCAAATCGATCAAAATTGATTTAGAATTATATTGTTCTGGATGGATTTGAATCTGAGTCTTTGGCACAGAAAGCTGACGCGCAGCTCTTGTGCCACGATCGCGCAACAGTTTTATATTACGTTTATTTAAAATAAAATTATCTGAAGAAATGGAAAATGGAAAGTACTTATAAATAGTTAAAATATGCTTAACGCATAGAATATAATAATATATTTAAAATTGTTTTATTTTATTTTATTGTTTCTCATTGTCATTAATATATTAATAATTTGTTTAACGATTTAAATACAAACTTTAGACAAACATAATTAAGTACTAGAATAATTCTTGCCTAATTACTGAACAGATATCAATCCTATCATTGTGGAAAAATATTATTGGATTAATAAAAGAAAAACTATTGCAAGGAATAGTGTATAATTAGCAATAAAGATAATAGGAAAAAGAAACTGTTCATAAAAATATATGCAGCATTATTAAATGTTTAATACTATATGTACATCTGTACACAAGAGGCACAAATACATTTATAATATTATAATATATAATTAAGATTAATATTTATTGATAATAATAATTATATTCGCCAATAACGTAGAAAAGAAGATTTACAATTAGTCATGTATTTTATAGACAAAGTTAAATATATACTCTTCATTTCTTTGTAACACATAAATTTTTATTAAATATTTTTAATTTAGAATTTTTTGAATACAGAAAGCCATTATCAAAGTCATTTTTTTTTATCAGTACGGACCTTTGATAAATGCCAATTATACTCATACATCAGCATTTGTACATTCTCTGGATCTTTTTAATGTCTGAGTCGCTCAGATTTTCTCTGTTGCCGATTCTATTTTCATCTACTTGTTTCTGAAATATTTAAATAATTACATTCCAGTATTACTACAAAAATTATTCTTATACCATATACGCTTAAAACACACGTATGTAATATATGTATATATATATACAATTGGATGCATGATGTATAACTTGCAAATTTGTATAATAATTGCTATTTTCAGAATGGTGAATCAGTATCTTGTATCTATCTCTCTTCAGAATTACTTAAACTACTCTGACAAAGGAATTAACCGTCTTACGATGTACAGGACGTTTATAAAAATAATGTCAATAATGATTAAATTACTTACCTTTGGGACAATGGTTTTTTTGGTGGTATCTATAGCAAACGCATACAATGTATAATGCATCACGCTGTAATAATCGTAAGGCTCACCATAAGCGGCGGTCGTCCCAAATGGTTCTTTCGCGAAAGCATACTGGTAATCTAAATATAACATACACAATAAAGATAGAAGTTTATGATGTAGATCTATGGAATAATCTCAGTCAATATACAACTCTTATTCGCTAGAAAAGTATTGAGATATAATGAGTCGCTCATTATCTCATTAGTTACGACATTAATAATTCTTAAGTTTAAAAGAAAATCGTTTGAGATTCTCTAAAGTCAAAATGCAGATAGAAGACAGATGGAGGAAAATTGTCGTTTGAAAAATGTATACGTTATTTTAATAATTACAAAATACATAATAATTACAAAAATTGTTGATATTCAGTTATTAATAAATGAAAAATATAAAATACACTTCAACGTAAACGTTTACATTTCAATTAAACAAATTAATTCTTATTTGATATTTATAATTACATACCTTTCGGAATATTATTCCAAATGATATTCACGTAATCATCTCGTTCGTCTCTCGTTTGTTCGTGCTCAAAGCCGACGGCGTGCATGATCTCATGTATCGGGGTACCTGTTTCATATAGACAACCAGGAGTCTGCAAGTTC
>NW_012052978.1:0-464 GCF_000956235.1 Wasmannia auropunctata | reverse complement strand
TATATATATATATATATAATCTATACATTTATATATATAATATAATCTCTTTCGCGAATGTATGATTTTAGATTGCTAGCGAAACGAGAGCAAGCTCACAATAGTAAGAGATTTTATTTTCGAAATATAAATATATATATATATATATATATATATATATATATAAAATGATCACTATAAAAATTAAATTTAATTATATGATGAACTTTGAAAAAAATATTATAATAAACACAAAATCATATGATTACTCTCATTTCTATACTCATAAATTATTTGTTTATAAATTTTATACGTTATGTTGTACGTATTTGATATTTAAATGCTTTTTTTATTTTTCATATATATACAACTGCACCTTACTTTATAAGTTTTTGAAGCACACAACTAACGATAATATAAGTTGCAATATGGACGTTATCATTACCACGCGTTTCATTTTGTGATAAAAAATGGAACTATTTGTG
>NW_012052977.1:0-1129 GCF_000956235.1 Wasmannia auropunctata | reverse complement strand
TTATACGATGCGGCCGGTTTCATAACCGGAGGCAAGAGAAAGAAACGTAATCCTGCAAATGTTACGCAACGCCGTCTCCGATTACCTGTCACGTTTGTCCTGCCCTAGCCGGACAAATTCTCGGTACGTACGGTACATTGTTGATACTTTAGATCGACAGGATGTATCGAGGAAAGGCGCGCGTAAACAATTCGCGAGCATAATTCGCGAACTCTTGTCAGAACTAATCGCGAAACACACGGCTTCAAAGTATCGGGTAGGTAATAAGCATTTCCTATACGCGAGAACTTTCCGTGTTTCTAATTTGCTTGAAAATAGAAGCATTATGAAGCGCATGCATGCTTCGAATTACAAAATTAATTAAGGCGTTCACCCCGGGCAAATTGTGTTCTTCAAGCCAAACGAGTGAGTAAACCGCATTTATGCGGCTCTCAATTTGCGAGTGATTATCGGACGCGCGGCGTTCCAGGCGCAAAGCATACGTGTGCGGGGATTCGCGGATGCACACTCTATGACGCGTGGTGATGAAAGCACGACGGAGATAAGAGAGACGGAGCCCGTGTTCCAAAGATTAATTAAAAAAGCTCGCCCCGCGCTGGAAGCGCGACGCCCGTTCGGCTGAGAGTTAATCGATATCTGTCGCGCCGAGCGGCAGAGGACTGTACTGCAGGGAGTATCGGGCCGTTTCGATTAATCCTCCCGCCGTCTCTCTACGCCTTAACGCCCATCGTCCGGCAAATTACGTCGTTCACGCCTAGAGCGCGACAGCTGTGTGCGCCGCGCATTACATGTATGCGCAAACACTGGGCAAAAGCAGCGCGCGCAAAAGCAACGTGTCGCTTATTTGCGTTGCCGGACGAATTACAATCCTCTACGGAAGCGGAGCGCAAGAACGGAGAACGAGATAGCGTCACGCGCGTATGTCCCGTCCAGGTGATGCGATCTCGCGTAATTATCGCCGCGTCACGTTGACGCGCGTTAACGGCGCCGTCCGGTAGCGGCGGTGGTGATTTCATTTTCCAGAATGGCAATTAACAATTGCCTCGATATCAGCCGCGATAATCGCCCGCGAATCGAGCAATTTCATGTTGGGATCGTTCACAATCAGATGAATCAGATCGTCTTCATT
>NW_012052976.1:0-759 GCF_000956235.1 Wasmannia auropunctata | reverse complement strand
GAGAGTGTTGTTCTTTCCGCGCGAGCTCGCGAGTGTCTCCGTCTTTGCCGCAGGCGCGAGTGTAACAGTGAGCGTGAGCGTAACATTTTGGGGGCTCGTCCGGGATCAAACGATTCGAACGGATTCGAACGAACGAGCGGAGAGAACGCACGAGCGGATTATCTTCAAAGAGTACCGCATATATGGCTACAACGAGGAAAAGCCTCCGCATTGAAACTTCGCAGCCCTCGTCAGAGATGCTAGACATGAGAACTGTAATACAGGAGATCCGGCAGTTGCGAGAAGAACAGACGCGGAGGGACATAGAATCCGCGGCGTTGCTTCGACAGCGCGATGAAGAATTACAGCGCATCAGCGAGGAGCTACGCGCCTACCAGATAAGTCTTTCCGATAACGGAGATTCACGAAATTCGCGTGCTTTGGGAGATAGGGTTGCGAATGCGGTAGAAAATGTCAGTGGAAATAGACGCGAAGTAACGAACGAATATCGTGGGGAATTAGGTTTCAAATTAAAGCCCGATACGTTTGACGGGGGAGTACCGCTGCGAGAATTCATGTCGCAATTTAATCTAATTGCAAAAGCGAGTCATTGGGGGGAGAGGACGAAGGCTATCGCGTTAGCTTCATGTTTGAGAGGAAAAGCGCGATCGGTTTTAGAATGCGTGGAAGATCCAGATAATTTAGAATTTTCGGAATTAAAATCAAAATTAGAGTTACGTTTCGGTGAGGGTTATTTATCTCAGACTTATTATTCGCAAT
>NW_012052975.1:0-381 GCF_000956235.1 Wasmannia auropunctata | reverse complement strand
GGTCCGATCTATGCGAAACTTACACAATTAGTGTATTTCGATGAGACGACGAGTAGCGATGCATCGTACATTAAATGCAATTGATATTTAGATGAGTCATATCTGCAGGCACATGCCTAGAAAAATGACCCATCGAAATATCAATCACAATCGATATATCATGCTTTTCTACTCGTCGTCTTATCGAAATACACTTTTTGTGTAAGTTTCGCGCATATAGGACCGACAGCAGCCAAGATTTGGTCGAAAACAGAAATGTCGTAAAATTGAGTTTTTTAGAATAATGAAATATTGGTGGCAAATATTATTGAGAACATCGCGAAACGTTTGTACGAGCAATTACTGAGCGCGGCGGCGCTCAGTCGCGGGGATAAATAATTA
>NW_012052974.1:0-327 GCF_000956235.1 Wasmannia auropunctata | reverse complement strand
TGATTGAGAACTGCAGACACTTCGTGATAATCCATGATCCACTCGATATTAATAAATACATATCCGTGATAGATCAGATCAATAAAGTTATCAAAAAGATGAAAATATTTTTTTTATAATGTTAATTAACATACACTAACATGATAGATAGTCAAAATAACGACAGTAAAATACAAATAAGTACAACACAATGTAATATACTGGCTCAAGAGAAACGATAGCGTTTCATACAAATGTATGCAAAAAAATTAAAACAAATTACTATTATACAGATCACAGAAAAAATTGGATTTTTATTGCATTCAGATCGGAAGAGCACACGTCTGA
>NW_012052973.1:0-409 GCF_000956235.1 Wasmannia auropunctata | reverse complement strand
TTAGCAATTAAATTGAAATGGTCAAGAATACATCAAAAATTTATGCAATTTGACATCATTTTGACAAACTAAAATTTGATCTTATTTTGATATCATTTTGATCTTTCTGTTCTCCTTGGGATAGTTTCAAGAAATTCTCAATATTTTGAATTTGCGAGTGTACTACCTTAATACAACATTTCAATGCACGCATATTATTTCAGGACACAAATCTCAATCGAAATGGATTACTTTTTTTAATCGCATTTTTTCAACTAACGGTCACCCATCCAAGTCATGGCTGCCGTCAACGCTGCTTGACTTCTGTGATTGAGAACTGCAGACACTTCGTGATGATCCATGACTACTCGATATTAATAAATACATATCCGTGATAGATCAGATCAATAAAGTTATCAAAAAGATGAAA
>NW_012052972.1:0-993 GCF_000956235.1 Wasmannia auropunctata | reverse complement strand
TACATTATACGAAGTTATACGATTTTGGACTTCGTCATCATCAGAGGAAAGAGTGGAGGACAGCGAGGTTTCAGATTCTTCTTCGTTTCTGAAACGAGCGGGGTGACGGGGGAGAGAGGAGATTGCCGTTGGAATCATAGAGAGAGATTGTTGGAGATCTGGGAATTAATAAATTTTCATAAGGAGAAGGTGGGTTTAGCCAATCTCCTATGTCGTGGAAGTTATAAGGGGGAGAAGATCCGGGAGAAGGAGAGCAAATTGGAGATGAAGGGTTGGAATGCGGAGGAGTATCGGGAAAGATTCTCTGCGTTGCAGCAGAGGAGGAAGGAGAGGGCGGTGGAGAAGCTTGAGGCGAAGGTGACTTTTCTGGGGATGGAGATCGGGGTTTAGAAGTTGCGCTAATCAGGCCCGCGTGTTCCGCATCTTGGAGGGTCCGGCGCCACTCCTCAAAGGCTTCGTCGAGCAATTGTCGCGCATTTCTCCGGGCTAGCTGGCGGGAACGCCTAGGCTGACGGCTCCGCGAAACAGTGGGGCAAGTGAACTCTCGGTTGTTCACTATAACGAGTATAAAATAGTATCCGAAATAGAAGGGACGCTAGGTGGCAATGAAAGATTTTATGACTTACTGGTTCGAAAAAGCTGGTAACTGCCTGGGTTTGGAATTCAGTGAAGGCCGCTTGGCTACTCAGGTCGTCCGCTCAAGGGTGAATCGGCTGGATCAGGCGGTCAGTTTGGTCACTTTAACTTAAACGCGCACTGACTCTAACAAGCTGGCTGATTTCTGACGGGTGTCAGAGCGATTGAATAGACTCAGATTTTGAATATGACGAGTTCGGGAATATCTCGGCTTATATACAGAAACTCATGGGATGTGGGAGGTGGCAATTTGAGTAAAAAATGAATTTGGTTGGGAGATTCGATTTGGGATTACTCCGCCCGTTTTACAGTTATCAATTCGTAAAGCTACTCATTGATGAACCACCTCAGATGCGT
>NW_012052971.1:0-1196 GCF_000956235.1 Wasmannia auropunctata | reverse complement strand
TATACATATTGATATAATTTAATAGTAATATAATTTTTTCTGTCCTGTTAATGGAGTATTGATCGAACACTGGTAAGAATTTGTATATACGGCTCCCATGTGAATACGGGCAGAAATTGCTTCACGGATTGCTAGACCTCCCATGCGCGAGTAAATTAAGCGCGCACTGTGAACATGTCCTCCGCAGTGACGATTGGTGCATGCAGCGTTAGGGTTTCAAACAAGTTTACGGTTTAAGGCCGTCGTGGAAGTGTGGTTCAACAATCACGAAGGTGGGAAGAGTCGGGGGAAACATGAGAATATGAGTTCATTGTTGGCCACGTAGAGACCGTAGAGACGCGTATAAGGGGATTGCACCTTATCCCCCACTTCCCTCCGTTGTCAGTATAATGTGCGCCTATTGTTACATTCGCTTCCTCATAACATCATGTGTACATGAACGTAGGATACGTATCATTCTTTTTACTGCATTCCTTTTACTGTCTACCACGGCTGGCGCGATACGAGCCCACGCGAGGCTGTCCGACATGATGCCAAGTGCCTCCTCTCGATGTCGTCGTCGCGCCTCATCTCGATTTCAACGCGCCCATTCGTCCGTCCGCGCGCGCGTCCGTTCGAATGTACGCATCCCACCAACAATCGCATTTTTCATTCCGGATCATTATTATTCCAGTTACTTGGCGCGCAACATAATCAAACTTTGCCTGCAATACGGATTTGATGTTGTACTGTATAACTAACGTAACTCTGGCGGGCGCATTCAATACAATCAGAGATACCGAGTACCAGTAAAATGAGGAAAGACGGATATACAGAAGTCGCGGAGGTTTTGAGAAATTGCGATCTCGTAACGCGCCGCGACCTGACTATAATTCATCCTGACGAGTAATTCTTCTCGCAATAACATCTCGAAGAAGTAGGTATGACTTTTTACCAAGAAATATGCCGGCATTGTCATCTTCTTCGTAATATTCTTGTTATCCTTACAAAACTTTATAATTGGATGCGTAGAATGTTTTATAGAAAAAATTTATAGAAAAAATGTATGCATTATAATACTGAATAATGTGCTTGATATCATGATTATTAAATAATTATGTTTCTAAAAGTCATGTTGCAATGGAAGATTATAAAAGCGTGTATATGTCACACGAAAAATATATTGTTTATACTTCCACGCATCATACTTAGTATTG
>NW_012052970.1:0-361 GCF_000956235.1 Wasmannia auropunctata | reverse complement strand
ACATTTATTAATGTTGTGTAACTTAAGGTCATCTTATTACAGCGGTTTTTTAGAGAAAGAACTATCTTTTGGAGAGATTCTTCTTTACTTAATCTTTGTAGAAGAAAAAACTTCTGATTGTCACAATACTTTCTAAGAGGAGGAAGAACTCTACGTGGATCACGATGTTAAACCTACCAGGTATAGAGACTCGAACACCTTGCGGCTTCAACACCTCGAAAGTTGGATCTGGTATGTCGTAGGGAAACACTGGCTTCGTGAGTACGCATACTAGTGCGAAAATTAGTCCGACTATTGCACGGTCGACTCCGCGGGAGAAGAGCATGTTCGCGATTACAGATTCTTGACGTTGCAGACGCAG
>NW_012052969.1:0-516 GCF_000956235.1 Wasmannia auropunctata | reverse complement strand
TGAGAAAATTATGATTATTCCAACATTCAAAACACAAATATTCCAAGTCTTATTCTAAATGATCGAGAAATATACACACACTCATCAATAGAAAGCTGGCTGAAGAATATTTCTTCCACCAGCTTATGAGAAAATGAATTATAATTATATATTAAAAAGTGCTCTAGAAAACACAGCTGCTAATCCCCTGCAATTTAAATCAGATTTTTCTCAAAGTCCAACTTGAATTACTGAACGAAAATACAGCGAAAATAGGCGAAGATAATTTCATACGACTTATATACTTGCTACGAAAATTGAGATTTATTCGGTAAGTATCAGTTCCTAAGTGGTGGTCAGGTCACAGTTCAGTGGAGGTAGGCAGCGGGGGCGGCGTAGGAGATGGCGGGCGCGGCGACCTTGGCGAGCGGCGCGGCGTAACCGGCGTAACCGGCATAGCCGGCGTAGGCGAGGGGAGCATGGGCAATGGGTGCGGCATGGGCCACAGGGGTGGCGATCTTGGCGATCGGGGCGGCG
>NW_012052968.1:0-525 GCF_000956235.1 Wasmannia auropunctata | reverse complement strand
TGGAATTCGCGCGGTCAGGATCGACACGACCAAGACTGGCGCGATATACTTCAGACACTTGCTCGTGTCATAACCGTGTTTTTTATTACTCTGCTTTGCATTTAATTTAATTAATTAGTCAAAAATATTTAAAATACATGATGAATTTGTTATGATAGTTTAAAAATTGTTTAAAACATGTGCAAATTATTTAAACAATATTAACAGTAGCTAGTAAGGGCGGGTTCTGGACCAGGAGCTCCGAGGGGGGGTGAGGGGCAGGGGGGTCCGCGGGGGGTCCGCGGGGAGGGGGAAGCCGCGGGGAGGGGGAAACCGCTCAGAACGTTCACGGCTGATGCGGGGTCCGCGGGGAGGGGGAAGCCGCGGAAAGCCGCTCGCTCAGCTGGCCTAACCGCGGGGTGCGGGATGCGCGGGGACGGGGGAACCGCGTTGTGGGTGCGGGATGCGCGGGGACGGGGGAACCGCGTTGTGGGTGCGGGATGCGCGGGGACGGGGGAACCGCGTTGCGGATCCGCGGGGACGGGG
>NW_012052967.1:0-350 GCF_000956235.1 Wasmannia auropunctata | reverse complement strand
ATAATTTATAGCATTTTACTTTATTATTGAAATTTAATATTAAAATATAAGACAGTAAATTAAAAATTATAAAATTACCTATAATTTGATGTGCAATGTATATACAGGGTGTCCCAGAACTGGCGTACCGCCAGAAACCAGCGTATTCGCCGTGAAATTCTAAGACAGAAAGTTCTTTACCAAAACGCGATCCGATGAATAGAATTTGAACGGTAAACTATTGAAGTTCACAAATGGGCGCGCGTGGAATTCGCGCGGTCAGGATCGACACGACCGAGACTGGCGCGATATACTTCAGACACTTGCTCGTGTCATAACCGTGTTTTTTATATTCTGCTTTGCATTTAATT
>NW_012052966.1:0-472 GCF_000956235.1 Wasmannia auropunctata | reverse complement strand
CCATTGTCATCGCCGGTGGTGGTGGCGGTGCCGCTGTCATCGTCGGTGGTGGTGCCGGTGCTACTGTCATCGTCGGTGGTGGTGCCGGTGCCACTGTCATCGCCGGTGGTGGTGGCGGTGGTGGTGTTGCTGATGCCGGTGCCGCTGATGATGGTTTCGGCGGCACCGGCGCTGCCACCGTTACTGGTGTGCTTATGCAACAGCATATACTTTTTGCTGAAATACAAGAAAACAATTAATAGTAAAGTCTATCTCTCTTCTCTCTCTTTCTCGAGCTCGCTCGCTCGTTCGCTCGCCCACTCACTCACTCACACTCACTCACTCACTCACTCTCTCTCTCTCTCTCTCTCTCTCTCTCTCTCTCTCTCTCTCTCTCTCTCTCTATCATATTAAAGATGCCTATATTGAAGATTCCTATATTTGATGCACATCTCAATAAGTAATGATTTTCTAAAATAAAGTAATTTCAAGC
>NW_012052965.1:0-964 GCF_000956235.1 Wasmannia auropunctata | reverse complement strand
CGTGCGTCGGCTCCCTCGCCCGACGAGATAGAAATGGAGGAGGATATCGGGCGAGAACTCGCCGAAAATGCAGAGGAGGAGAATCTAAATTCTCCCAGAAGGAGACGCGGACCGGACGAGCCGGAGTGCGTTGGAAGAAAAACAAGGTGAATACATGTAAATAGATCATTGAAAAAAAATATACCGAATATTAATAAATTGTTGTGTTTGTTTAACTTTGTTACAGATGAAACAGGAAAAAAAACAGCGCATATATGTTAAAAAATATTTTAAAAAAATATGAAATATGTATTATATACATGTTTTTTTTTATATATATAAAAATAAAAGATATAATTCAATAAATATATAAATAAAAATGTCAATAATTTTGTTTGCGTGCCACCCTCTCCCCTCTCTTTTTTTTTTTTTTGTAGGAACTCAGATTCTGGTAAAGTTATATTAGTTTAGGCAAGGCTGTAACCGGACTTTATCATGTGCATTTAAAATGACCGTATTTTATGTATTACTTCTCTCGAAATTACGATTTATTCGATATCGGACTTCTTCCACGAAGCGCCTTATCGTCGGCGTGAAGTTATTCACGCCCGCAAAGTCCTTTAAGCCGCCAATATTTATATCTGAAGCTATTTAGATTTCAGCATACACCGAATGATTAATTAACGAATATCCGATTACCTTCTTATTCGGTCGCCACTTCGTTTTTCCTCCAACGAAGAAGGTCTGCAGCGGCTACCCCCGATGTCCTCGTTGTGGTTCGGCTTCCTTCTGGTAGGCTGCTATTAGATCTCTCGCCCCGGAATTGTTTTTGATACGAACGCATGCAGGTGCGAAGCGGGAGATGGTGTGGGTGCGCTTATCAACGTCACAGTTTATGTTTTCACAATGTTTATTCAAATATCTTATGTCTCACATGCGCACTCTACACACACTCACTCAGTCACGCTCGCACACACTAAGTTCA
>NW_012052964.1:0-451 GCF_000956235.1 Wasmannia auropunctata | reverse complement strand
CGGCAGTGGCATGATGCGGAGGAGCAACGGTGGAAATGACCTCCGTAAAATTTTGTTGCAGTCTTGCAGGGCAGTGGGGAAGAGACTTGAACAAGTCTATATTTCCATCCAAATCTAAATCCATATTCTCTAAGTCTATGTCTAGCATCTGAAATTGAAAAAATGTACATATGTATAATAAAATATTAAATAGAATTTAAATTTAAGAAATATATGTAAATATTACAAATACTTACTTCTTGTTCTTGCGTCATTTTGACGAGCAGCAATTACTGACACTTTGACACGACGTGATATTAACTCGTTATGACAATTAGTAATCGATTTCGACATACATATATATCGAAATCGATAATTTTAACAAGATGATTTTGTGAAAACTCGCCTGAAAAGGACAAACCGCTTTGCGTGTATATGTGTATACGTGTGACTGAAAAATGTCACTTTTGAA
>NW_012052963.1:0-572 GCF_000956235.1 Wasmannia auropunctata | reverse complement strand
CTCTCGGTCTCCATCCTACGAAACAAATATTATATTATAATATAAAGTACTTAAAACTCGTATATGCAATAAGAATTTCAAAAAAGCTACAAAAACTTTATACATAAAAGTATTATATATTATGTAACTTACGTTGAGAAGCATCGATGTTGGCGGCATGCGGAGCAGCAGCGGTTGAATTGCGCGGAAAAGCAGCGGCGGCGGCGATGGTATTGGTGGAGGCGGTGCGTGCGGCGGCGGCAGCATGCCGAGGAGTAGCGGCGGTAGCGGTACGCGAAGGAGCGGCGGCGGCGGCGGCATGCGGAGGAGCAGCGGCAGTAGCGGTCCGCGAAGGAGCGGCGGCGGCGGCAGTGGCATGATGCGGAGGAGCAACGGTGGAAATGACCTCCGTAAAATTTTGTTGCAGTCTTGCAGGGCAGTGGGGAAGAGACTTGAACAAGTCTATATTTCCATCCAAATCTAAATCCATATTCTCTAAGTCTATGTCTAGCATCTGAAATTGAAAAAATGTACATATGTATAATAAAATATTAAATAGAATTTAAATTTAAGAAATATATGTAAATATTACA
>NW_012052962.1:0-379 GCF_000956235.1 Wasmannia auropunctata | reverse complement strand
TTATTACTTTATTTGTAAACATTTAACAACATTATTTAACATTTTAACATTTTAATATAAATAACGGAACATAGTAAAACTATTTTTTTAAGAAATAAAAATAAATTAATTTCTTCCTCTTCCTCTTCCTCTTTCTCCGAAATAGTGTTTGTTAAAGTTATCGCACATATTGAACAAAAAATTGAAAAATCTTCTTGCCCTTTGGCGTTGTCCGCTTCTTCTGCCTCTCGGTCTCCATCCTACGAAACAAATATTATATTATAATATAAAGTACTTAAAACTCGTATATGCAATAAGAATTTCAAAAAAGCTACAAAAACTTTATACATAAAAGTATTATATATTATGTAACTTACGTTGAGAAGCATCGATGTTGGCA
>NW_012052961.1:0-395 GCF_000956235.1 Wasmannia auropunctata | reverse complement strand
AATTTGGGTTAAATTTAAATTGTTTTAAATTATTGAACTCCATTGTTTTAGTTAAAAATAACTATTTATTAAGTAGGAGCAGTGGTGAATTAATAAGGTTAAATTAAGGTTAAGTTATTTTTAACTAATGAAACAATGGAGTTCAATAATTTAAAATAGTTTAAATTTAACCCAAAGGGTTAAAAGTAACTATTTATTAAGTAAGAGCAGTGGTGAATTAATGAGATTGAACACTATAGATTTAGGTTAACACTATAGATTTAACAGTGTATATAATATAATATAATTATATTTCTCTGTCGTATTACGATATATTGAAGTTTATTATAAGATTTAACAGTGTATATATTATTAATTTATTACTTTATTTGTAAACTATTTAACAACTATTTTTT
>NW_012052960.1:0-653 GCF_000956235.1 Wasmannia auropunctata | reverse complement strand
TAGCTTTTTTGAAATTCTTATTGCATATACTTTTAAGTACTTAATATAATATTGTTTCGTAGGATGAAGACCGAGAGGCAGGAGAAGCGGACAACGCCAAAGGGCAAGAAGATTTTTAATTTTTTGTTCAACATGTGCAACAACTATAACAAACACTATTTTGGAAAAAGAGGAAGAGGAAGAGGAAGAAGAAGAAATTAATTTATTTTTATTTCTTAAAAAAATAGTTTTACTATGTTCCGTTATTTATTTTAAAATGTTAAAATGTTAAAAAATGTTGTTAAATGTTTACAAATAAAGTAATAAATTAATAATATATACACTGTTAAATCTATAGTGTCAACCTAAATCTATAGTGTTTAATTTTATTAACTCGCTACTGCTCCTACTTAATAGTTATTTTTAACCCAAATTTAGGTTAAATTTAAATTGTTTTAAATTATTGAACTCCATTGTTTTAGTTAAAAATAACTATTTATTAAGTAGGAGCAGTGGTGAATTAATAAGGTTAAATTAAGGTTAAGTTATTTTTAACTAATGAAACAATGGAGTTCAATAATTTAAAATAGTTTAAATTTAACCCAAAGGGTTAAAAGTAACTATTTATTAAGTAAGAGCAGTGGTGAATTAATGAGATTGAACACTATAGATTT
>NW_012052959.1:0-472 GCF_000956235.1 Wasmannia auropunctata | reverse complement strand
ACCGCTGCTGCTCCGCATGCCCGCCAACATAGATGCTTCTACAACTATAAGTTACATAATATATAATACTTTTATGTACAAAGTTTTTGTAGCTTTTTTTAAATTCTTATTGCATATACTTTTAAGTACTTAATATAATATTTGTTTCGTAGGATGAAGACCGAGAGGCAGGAGAAGCGGACAACGCCAAAGGGCAAGAAGATTTTTTAATTTTTGTTCAACATGTGCAACAACTATAACAAACACTATTTTGGAAAAAGAGGAAGAGGAAGAGGAAGAAGAAGAAATTAATTTATTTTTATTTCTTAAAAAAATAGTTTTACTATGTTCCGTTATTTATTTTAAAATGTTAAAATGTTAAAAAATGTTGTTAAATGTTTACAAATAAAGTAATAAATTAATAATATATACACTGTTAAATCTATAGTGTCAACCTAAATCTATAGTGTTTAATTTTATTAACTCGCTACTG
>NW_012052958.1:0-407 GCF_000956235.1 Wasmannia auropunctata | reverse complement strand
TTACCATCGCCGCCGCCGCTGCTTTTCCGCGTGATTCTACCGCTGCTGCTCCGCATGCCGCCAACATAGATGCTTCTCAACATAAGTTACATAATATATAATTACTTTTATGTACAAAGTTTTTGTAGCTTTTTTGAAATTCTTATTGCATATACTTTTAAGTACTTAATATAATATTTGTTTCGTAGGATGAAGACCGAGAGGCAGGAGAAGCGGACAACGCCAAAGGGCAAGAAGATTTTTTAATTTTTTGTTTAACATGTGCAACAACTATAACAAACACTATTTTGGAAAAAGAGGAAGAGGAAGAGGAAGAAGAAGAAATTAATTTATTTTTATTTCTTAAAAAAATAGTTTTACTATGTTCCGTTATTTATTTTAAAATGTTAAAATGTTAAAAAATGTTA
>NW_012052957.1:0-375 GCF_000956235.1 Wasmannia auropunctata | reverse complement strand
TCCGCATGCCGCCGCCGCTGCCGCTCCTTCGCGTACCGCTACCGCCGTTACTCCTCCGCATGCTGCCGCCGCCGCGCGCACCGCCTCCGCCAATACCATCGCCGCCGCCGCTGCTTTTCCGCGTGATTCTACCGCTGCTGCTCCGCATGCCGCCAACATAGATGCTTCTCAACGTAAGTTACATAATATATAATACTTTTATGTACAAAGTTTTGTAGCTTTTTTTAAATTCTTATTGCATATACTTTTAAGTACTTAATATAATATTTGTTTCGTAGGATGAAGACCGAGAGGCAGGAGAAGCGGACAACGCCAAAGGGCAAGAAGATTTTTTAATTTTTTGTTCAACATGTGCAACAACTATAACAAACACTA
>NW_012052956.1:0-1513 GCF_000956235.1 Wasmannia auropunctata | reverse complement strand
CGGCGGTGCGTACTGTTCTTTCGCTCCGTCCGTACGTTTGCCACGCGAGTGAGACGCGGCGGTGCGACTCTCTCGCTCGTCGTTTACACGTCCGCCATTCGCCGCGCGACGACGCGGCGGCGGTGCGACTCTCTCTATAAGTCGTGCTACTGCCGCGTCTGGTGAGGGTCTCCACGATTGCCCGTCGCGCGGCGGTGCTTGTACTGTTCTCCTTCTGTACGTTCGCCCCATTCGCCGCGCGAGTGAGACGCGTGGCGCGGTGGTGCGACTTTCTCGCTCGTCGTTTGTACGTCCGCCATTGCCGCGCGACGACGCGTGGCGCGACGGCGGTGCGACTCTCTCTATAGGTCGTGCCACTGCCGCGCGCGACGCGTCGCTCGGCGGTGCGACTCACTCTCTCTCTCTCGCTCGCCGTCACCCTGCGTTCGTTCGCCAAGCGAGAGAGAGAGACGCGTCGCGCGGCGGTGCGTACTCGCCCCTACGATCGTGCCCCGAGGTGAGGTGTGAAGGTCTCCACGATTACCCGTCGCGCGGCGGTGCGTACTCGCCTTTACGATCGTGCCCGAGGTGAGGTGTGGAGGTCTCCACAATTACCTAAATAAGCTTTTTTGAGGTTTTTTTAATAATGAGGTACTTGGTTAATTTTATTGATTTCACGACTATTTTTGATCAACACATTTTTTTAGGTACTTGACGTATATATATTCTTTCTTTTTAAAAAAAATTTTTTATGGGATCTCACTGCTTTTTGTTAAATTATAATAGAATTTAAACCTTCTAAAAATAAACACATTATTATTTATAAAATTGTTACTTTAATTTAATGTACCTTTTCTCACTTTCAATAGTTTATTGATTTGATTTTTTTATTCATTTATTTGTTCTAAGAAAAATATATATGCACTCTTAGCATTTCGAGGCCATTGACATGTTTTAACTTTTAAATCATTTACGGATCAGAACTTTTAAATCATTTAAATGTCAGTAATTGCTGCTCATCAAAATGACGCAAGAACAAGACGTAAGTATTTTGTAATATTTACAAATACTTTTTAAATTTAAATTCTATTTAAAATTTTATTATACATATGTACATTTTTTCAATTTCAGATGCTGGATATAGACTTAGAGAATGTGAATTTGGATGGAAATATAGACTTGTTCAAGTCTCTTCCCTACTGCCCTGCAAGTTCAAGACGGCTACAAAATTTTACGGAGGTCATTTCCACCGCTGCTCCTCCGCATCATGCCACCACCGCCACCGCCGCTCCTTCGCGTACCGCTACTACCGCTGCTCCTCCGCATGCCGCCGCCGCCGCTCTTTCGCGTACCGCTACCGCCGCTGCTCCTCCGCATGCCGCCGCCGCCGCCGCTCCTTCGCGTACCGCTACCGCCGCTACTCCTCCGCATGCTACCGCCGCCGCGCGCACCGCCTCCGCCAATACCATCGCCGCCGCCGCTGCTTTTCCGCGTGATTCTACCGCTGCTGCTCCGCATGCCGCCAACATAGATG
>NW_012052955.1:0-673 GCF_000956235.1 Wasmannia auropunctata | reverse complement strand
ACAGTTTCGATAGATTACTCGTCATGATTGTACCAACGTTTGTAGATCTGCAAGGATTCACCGTTGGGAAGAGATTTATCGTAAAAGAAGTGGCGGTCCTGAGAAGAGGTACAGTTCTTTCGCATTACATTTTTGCGAGTCCTATGCCATGGAATTCTTTAACAAATTCGACAAGTCTGGCGCTTCTTGGTTGATTGCTTATCACCATGGATTGAGATGGGAAGACGGGATGATTCCGTACAGCATGGCGAAACACCTGATTGCAACAGCTGTGTTTAGTGAAGAGGATGATACCGATGAGGCTATCGTGTACGTTAAAGGATATCAAAAACGAGAATGGCTCGGTGATATGCTCGATGCGAGAGTAGTCATTGAAACTCTGAATGCCGATTACGAAAATGTAGTTTCTTTAAATAATCTAAGTGTTATTAATACTGTTACGCCCGTGTCTTCGCCCGCGTCGTTCGATGTACCAGCGAGCCGGTCCAGCTGTCAGATGTTTCCCTGACGACGCGTTGTCGTCTGTCAAACGGACGACATATCAGATTTGGAGACGAGCCGTCGACTCGTTCGGACGTGCTGAGCTCTGTTCTGTCTATTTGCTGCGTTGTTTGTTCACAGTCATTAGAATAAAGCGTGTTCCTTGTGTTCTTAATTGGTGTTCCTTCTTATT
>NW_012052954.1:0-387 GCF_000956235.1 Wasmannia auropunctata | reverse complement strand
TTTTTCTCCCTCCACATAATACTCAGAAGAATTTATCGAGAGCGGACCTATTTATAGAAGCGCGTAGCGCGAATGTGCTCAGTTGCCAAAATGTTTCATATCGTGTCGGATAACAGTGATATTCTCAGTTTAACCAACTAAGAGTTAGAGCATATACCAAAAGTTTTACTGCGAGAGTTTCCGAACTGTATAAGTCAATTGTGATGACAATTGTGAGACAGATTACCTGAGCATATAAAAGCTGATTCGGAGGTTGAATAGTATCGTCGGTACCTGAAACATTACAATCAACCGTGGCAGCGGACACACATTGACGGTCCTGCACCGTTTGTAAAGAATTGCAGCGAATGCCGTCGAGAGACCGCGGTTTGATAAATCGCGCGATAA
>NW_012052953.1:0-423 GCF_000956235.1 Wasmannia auropunctata | reverse complement strand
CGTCGTTGTCGCGTATAAGATGCTTCGGTATCTTTGCATAAGTCTGACAGAGATAGAAACTGTCAACGTCCGCGTGTCGACCCATTGCAAAGTATTCTTTTATCGCATCTTGCTTAACGTATGCCACGTCATCAAAGATAAAGATGGAATTCGGAAGCGCTATATTTGGAGGGACGATGTCACTATTATTGGAGAATGTATAATAGTCAATTTCTTCTATCGAGGTCAATAACTTTTCCAAGTATTGATATTTCGGTTGTTGCAATGATTTCGAGTACATGTACACGTTCTCGAAGCGTACGCCGTGCGGACTCTTCAACAAGCTTATCAGCACATTTATCTTGCCGCAGTTTGATGGGCCACAGATGATACCGCGTATAGAAATCGGTAGCATGTTTCATGCTTACGTATCTTTTTATCAGA
>NW_012052952.1:0-468 GCF_000956235.1 Wasmannia auropunctata | reverse complement strand
TATACAGTGCTTCGCGTTCGACTCTCCGATCGGCAGTGAGTCGAAAAACAAGAACCTGAGAAAAATAGCGCAGGTGTGGCAGGGCCGGCATCGGCCGATCAGCGCGTCACCGCGTGACCGTCGCACGGGCCGGACGAGTGGGCCGTGCTCGCCGCGATGGGGGGATGTTTTCGCGTGCCACTAAGCTGAGTCACGGACTCGCTCCGACAACTTGGTACAAGTTCTTTTTAGGTACATATCACTTAGTTGATTAAAATATTGCAATACCATTTTTATTTTTTTAATTTGATACAACAGTTTTTTTTAGGAGCACGTATTTTTAGCGTCTTTTTTTACCTTTTTTTAAAAAGATAATTTTGTACTGATTGATTTAACCGGAGTGGAAGCCAGTATAGAATTGTCTAACGAGGCGCTTGATTTTTTTCGTTTGGGTGTTGGTTTCATATACCCTTCGTCTACTCCCGAAAA
>NW_012052951.1:0-425 GCF_000956235.1 Wasmannia auropunctata | reverse complement strand
AACCTCGCTTTCCGTTGCAAAGTACACGCGTGGAGGCAGTATGTTCCACGCCTCCCCCTACGGGGGCCCTATCTCGTTTCAAACTAACCTAATCCAAACCATCTCTTGGTGGAGTAAACCTCGCTTCGAGTAAAATGTTGTAACTTGTGTTGTGACAGTGGTCAGTCGGGACGGTGGTCAATCGGGACCGTGGTCAATCAGGACCGTGGTCAATCAGAACCGTGGCCAATCGGGACAGTGGCCAATCGGAACCGTGATCAATCGAGACGGTAGTCAATCGGGACGGTGGCCAATCGGGACGGTGGCCAATCGGGACGGTGGCCAATCGCAACCGTGGTCAATTGGGACGGTAGTCAATCGGGACGGTGATCAAACGGAACGGTGGCTAATTGGGACGGTGGCCAGTCGGGACAGTGGTCAATCGG
>NW_012052950.1:0-1306 GCF_000956235.1 Wasmannia auropunctata | reverse complement strand
AAGGGACACATACTTGGAGAAATTGCTCAGTACATATAATAATATTGTAATAATATTCGTTGTAATATCGTCTCAGTTATACTTCTACACGTCTTGCACATTCTACAGGTACACCAGGCACGGTCGAGTTGTCTTCATGTAGAAATGAACAACTTATATTGAAAAAAAAAGCGCGATCTCGTTAATTTATGCGCAATCTTACCATTGTTCTGTGCGTGACGATAGGATTGACAATTTTGTACATTTTTCTCTCTCTTTTATTTTTCTATCACCTTATACCCTAACGAATTTCCGACAATAGTGTACAGCGGCGCGTAAAAACTGATCGAACTGTTAAAATGTAAACTCGTAATCATAGGTATATAGTATAAATAGACCAAGTATAACATATATCACAGTAAAAATATTATTACTTTCATTCTTCCAGTCGAGCGAGAATCGAAAGCATACATAGCCAATTGGTAAATTTAATACAAAAAATTTTCATTAGTGGTAGTAAAAAATTTCTAGATATCAATTGAGATGAGTCTAAAATGTTGTCAGAACGTAGGTTAATTATACTCGCTGTTTATAACTCCAAAAACATATTGGTTATCAAGTGTAAATCTAGTTATTGTTTTGTTTTTGCCATCAACTTATATATTCATTTCTACCAATAAATTATAATATAAATTTTATTTTAATTTATTTTTTAATTTATTTAGTCCAGAGAGTTATTAGAATAAAATTAAAAAATAAATTGGGCCGAATTTAAAATTAATTTACAAACATAGAAATGAGATTTATAATTGAAACAAATAGGCGTACATGAACAACTAATAACGATTAAACAAATTAAAAAGTAAACGTAGAGTAAAAAAATACTATCTTCACGACAAAATATATTATAAGAAATGTTATTTATTTATTTATCAGATAATTACATATTACAAGAAAGGTAATTTATTTACGAATAACATACTTATGGAATTTTTTTCTTGTATGTATTGTTTACATATTTATAGTATAAAAAATTGATTTTTTACTTAAAATAAGATGAAATTTATTACTTTTCAAATAATTAATTTTCGATCATTAATCCTTGTTTAAATTACATAATTCACTGAATTGTAATTGCACCGTCAAATATAATCGATTTTCTCCTTTTTTCATGTGCTTTATTCATTTACTTATTATTTATATTAGCAAAAAACTTTAGTCAATTAGTAGTTTCTTCAAACTGCTTTTAAAATTATGTACTTTTTACATTTTCATTTTTCTTAAAATGCCGCATCCGATGTTGTTTCATATGTTCAAGAGCACACGT
>NW_012052949.1:0-589 GCF_000956235.1 Wasmannia auropunctata | reverse complement strand
CAGACCTCGAGTAACTTTCCTACAGTGACAACAACGCAGTTTTTGAGTGCAACATAAGCCAAGATGTCGGTGTACAAATATATAATCGGCCTGACTATACTGGTCCTATTAACCGTCAACTCGACTATACTCGCTAATGGAGCTTTCGATACCTATGCTGCGGCCAATAAGTCGCACCATTTGACGGTTGGCTCCAGGATGCCCGGCGATAGGGTCGTCCTCAAAGAAACGTCGTCAAGAGCTCTAGCTGGATGAAAATTATGACTGTTGAGAAGACCTTCAACGCCCCGAAGAACGAATGTATCACTATGGTTAAAGCATTGGACCAGAAGACGGATGGAAACGGCGCGTACGCTAGTATTCTGAATGGTGGACCTGGATGCAACAACGTTACCATGAAGTTCAAGAGCCAGAGGAATCACGGCATTAACGTCACCGTTGAGGTGTATGCACGACCTTAATCGACCACAGTGGAAGCAGCTACTCCTATTGGTGTGACGATTTCTGGATGCAATTGGGATGGAGATGTAAAATAATCTTAGAAGTCAAAATCAATCCAGTATACCCTGAGCTATTAATTCTTGCAATA
>NW_012052948.1:0-380 GCF_000956235.1 Wasmannia auropunctata | reverse complement strand
TAAATAATAATATAAATAAAAAACCATTAAAAGGTATAGTTTTCATATTAACAATTGTTATAACTGTCCAATCACGTGATAAATTCAGAAGTAATATTTTCAACTTATATATTAATTTGTTTTATAGTAATTCCTTCCCTCGAAAAATTTTACAAGAAGTTGAGAACATACCAATGGATAAAACGCTTGCAAAAGATAATTTTAATAATAGTTTATTAATTGAAAACAATACTTTATCTTTGAATCCCGTATCACATACAAGGTATTATTTTGTGCGTTACATTTTTTTATATTATATATGTGTAAAAGAAAACTACATGAGGATTTTCTTTCACGGTTACGCACTACTACACCGCTACACTCTTGGTTGAGCACACGTC
>NW_012052947.1:0-595 GCF_000956235.1 Wasmannia auropunctata | reverse complement strand
TTGCCTCGGGCAAGTATTTTGACTTGTAATTTCCGACGGGGAGACGGAATCGAACGATAATCGCGCCCTGTATAACGCCAACGCGACGCGAGTGCAGGTCCTCGGCCTCGTGCACGAGGGGACTATTTGAGTGCCGCGGAGTAATCCTGCCCGGCGTACCGCCGTTCCCCCGCGAAGCATTGCAAGATTTCTTAAAGAAAGTCGTTCGATTCTCGTCATCCCGGTCCGCTATCCGACACACACCCGTGCCGCTTATCTCACCCGCGAGCATCTGTAATTTGTATGAGCATCCTGGCGTGGCGTTAGTCCGCCAAAGATCGGCGCCGGAATACGCGCTCCGTCCCGCGCGTCTCGCGAGTACCACGCGAGGTACTCGCCGCTGTAATTCACTCGCCCTGCGAGACCATCGAAAATACACGTCTCTTATTTCATATTAATTTCTGGAGCAATTATTTTTCCTCCTTGTCGCTCTCCTAAGCCTCGCATTTAACGAACCGCCCCTCTACCTTTGTCGGAGCTGGTTAGCCGGCCTTCCGCGCCGTCGTTGCTCGCCCGTCCGGATCTTTCGCGAGAATTTAACTTACGTCGAATTTAC
>NW_012052946.1:0-519 GCF_000956235.1 Wasmannia auropunctata | reverse complement strand
CTCGTGCCGTGACTGTCAGAGAGACCTGACGAATTGTTGTAAGGGACGCAGGATCCAGTACCAAGCCGGGTCGAGAGGACCTAAATTCTGTGTGTCGAGAAGCGAGAGGAGCGGGAAAAGGGAGAGCATTCGGTGAGACGAACGTCGCCAATTTGTAAAGTCGCCAAGTTTCGCGAAACGAGAGGGCCGTGCAAGAGTAAAGATTTCTTCAGCGTAGCGGCCGCGAGTGCCGTGTACGATAGAGTTGCGAGCATTACCTGTTCCGCGAAGTAGAGAGTGCACCGCCCGCTCGATCGCGTTAGATTTCGAATCATTACGATTGTCGCCTTTGCGTTCGCCCTCGCCCGGCCGAGTCACCGCGTGTTTGTGTCGTGTAATTGTAAGTTGCGAGAGCGCTCGTTTTGCCGTTCTGTGTGTCGGATTTATTAGAGTCTCCGCGTGTCGTGAATTACCTTCTGTGTCAAGAGCGTTAACTTCCTTGTGTCGCGAAAAACGAGATTCGCCGTAGATCTCGGGCCA
>NW_012052945.1:0-421 GCF_000956235.1 Wasmannia auropunctata | reverse complement strand
TGACACGGTTTGTAAAAAAAAGAATTATCTAATTATTTGATCTGTGTCAGTGATAACTTGTGACGCTTGCATTAAAACTATTGAAAATTTATTAAAATAAACACTCATTACGTGGAAATCACATGAAAATTAATCCATCTTTTTCGAGAAGTCGACAAATCTTTCAAAAGGTAAAATATTGCGTGCGTGCGTGCGTGCGTGCGTGCGTGCGTGCGTGCGTGTGTGTGTGTGTGTGTGTGTGTGAAAAGAGAGAGAAAGAGAGAGAATGTAAACGCATGTTTATGCGCGCGTGTAGTCAGCTGATCGTCGCGACGGTCCCGCGTACCGCCTGCCGGCGGACAGTAAGTTGCGCCGCCCCTGCCTACCATCCGTACGCGGCCCGTAATTTGCTAACTATTTTTCGTTATAATTTGAAAACTAA
>NW_012052944.1:0-337 GCF_000956235.1 Wasmannia auropunctata | reverse complement strand
CGTTTAATAAATCGCCGTGTGTTTCTTTCTTCGTGTGATTTTTCAGTGGACGGATAATTAATCGTCAGTGATTGTAAAGTACGTAATAGTACCGATTTTAAGTAAATACATTAGAATATTTCTCGTAATTTCTTCAAGTGCATAATTTGTATGTGAATTGAGTGTAAAATATTGAAGTGACACGGTTTGTAAAAAAAAAGAATTATCTAATTATTTGATCTGTGTCAGTGATAACTTGTGACGTTTGCATTAAAACTATTGAAAATTTATTAAAATAACACTCATTACGTGGAAATCACATGAGAATTAATCCATCTTTTTCGAGAAGTCGACAAAT
>NW_012052943.1:0-373 GCF_000956235.1 Wasmannia auropunctata | reverse complement strand
ATTGTTTCTTCTTACACGTGCTCGGAGGATTTTCGTACAGTCGATCGAGTTGGGATCGCGAACGATATTGAATCGCATATTGAAACGCATATCTCTTGATGCTATAATACGCTTGTTCCGCTAAGTGTATTGAATTTCGAAAAGGCTCTTTGAGAAAGGAGATATTATACGTATATACACGGGAAAAAAATTACTGTTGCCACAACATAATAATTGTGATGATTGCCCATTAATTTAAAATTATAGGAACTAAAATATTTTGGAAGTGACTTATATATACTTAACTCAACTCAGCCTCAATGTTGTGACGTGCAACTATATCATATATATTTCTCAATCATACTAACTGAGTCGACAAGGCACACAGGGGATA
>NW_012052942.1:0-337 GCF_000956235.1 Wasmannia auropunctata | reverse complement strand
AATATAAATGTTATATTAAAATATTTAAAATATTAAATTAAATACTAAATTAATATTATTTATAAATAGCTCAATAATGCTTTTGCGAGCCGACACGGATGTTGGTGTGTAATAATTTTTTACTGTTACAATATCAAGTCACATACAAACTACGCCGCATAAACTGTCGGTCTTGAAACACAGCTCTGACCAACGATTTAATATTTTCGATGCTAATAAGCATCTATAAGAATCTTCTCCCCCCAAATCTGTAAAGAATTTATTGCGAAAAATATCACCCCTGCTCCCGAAACGAAACGCTTCCCGGCTGGAAGCAGGGGTGATATTTTTCGCAATA
>NW_012052941.1:0-1105 GCF_000956235.1 Wasmannia auropunctata | reverse complement strand
CTCCACTTTCTTTTCTTCTTCTTCCACAGTCTTGGGTTGCTGTGGTAGTATCTCCGGAATAAGATCCCCTGCCACCGCTCGTGCGATCCTTAGCTCGATTTCGCCGTAGTCTATTTCCACGTTGCTAATTTGTGGAGACGGCACTTCCTCAGCCTGCGAAAAGGCTTCTTGTGGATTATCCATAATTGCGACCGTTGCAGCCGACGTCACTGTTGATGACGGCTGCAAGTTAACCTCCGGTTCCTTCATTGTAGGGGGTTGTCGCTTTTCTTCTCTCAGCCAATATGGGCCGTGCCACCATAATTGACTCTCAACCAAGTGATTTACCGAAATTCCTCTTGACAGGAGGTCGGCCGGATTGTCTTTCGACGGCACGTGTGACCAAACAGCTTCTTCTGTGAGGCCTTGTATTTTTGTCACTCGATTTGCTCGTCTTGGGAGAGTGCGGTGGTGTCTTTATCCTCAGCGTCACCGTACTGTCGCTCCACAGTCTAACCTTGTTGATTTTGTTACGATACGACTTCTTAACTGCGTCGAATAATCTTGCTAACATGAGAGCACCCACACAGCACAAATGACTGTTTGCCGGCTAATAGTCGACTTTTTTCAGTCAAGTTAAAGCCGACTATTAAAGTCGACATTAAGTCGTCTATTTCTAGGTTGGTTTTTGTCAACTTTAACTGTCGACTGTAAGTCGACTCAGAGTCAACCATTTTTAGAAAATCAAAGTCGTCTTTTACTGAATAATTACAAGACTGTTGCTAGATAGCGTTTGCTGGTATCTGTTTCTCGCATTTAAAATTGGTCAAACTCCTCTATATAACCAATGTCAAATCGAAGTTCGGATATGTCATAATTATTTATACATTATTCATGTATGCTCTTAGTGCGAGATGAATAATGTTTTTGTAACATATAAGCTAATAATGAGTATAAGTACTTAATGGTCGCTAATAGAAAGGCGAAGATATTTTTGAATTTTGATATTTTTAAATTAGAATATTCTCGGAATTGCTTTAATGTAAAATATATTAATTTTTTACCCGTTATACAAAGCTTGCGTGATTTTTGCCATAATCTAACTAATGTTGGCTTATTGTATTGG
>NW_012052940.1:0-533 GCF_000956235.1 Wasmannia auropunctata | reverse complement strand
CTCGTGCATTTTAAGTAAAAGACATGATTAGAAAATACATTTTTTTTTTCGTTGTTTATTCACAACATTTTCAAGCACAATATTTTATTTAACATAGACAATCCCAGTTAGTTAATATTATACGATAATTTATTAATCGTACATAAATCACGATACTTTATAAATCTATCTTCATTGCCTTTAAAATTGACGCCTTGAATTTTTTCTGCGTTAACGCATTAACGAAAGTAATGTAAAAATGATCATCAATTTGATAAATTGTTTTCGCAATATAAATTTTGCAATGTATCTTTATATAAAAAAAAAAAACGTTTCTCAGACAGTTTACGCAAGTAAACTTTTACAATCGGTTACTATAAACTTTCCTTCCCTAATATGTAGAGTAATAATAAAAACTTAATTTTTTTTCTGTTTGCACTCAGCTCCGACTGTTCAAGCGCACGTGCATCGCGCTATAACGGACACATGTGCCGGATGTTGAGCGAGTTTTCATTAAAACTTTACATTTTACGCGCTGGCAAAAAGGATATCTC
>NW_012052939.1:0-919 GCF_000956235.1 Wasmannia auropunctata | reverse complement strand
TGTAAATTTAAATATGTATAAGATAATATCGATATACATTACTACATTCAGAGACATGATATAAATACTCGCATCATAGTATTCCTCAATTGCTAGATAATAGTGAGATTGCGGTAGAATCGTAGACATAGTAGTATAGATAGACCGAGCATGCCGAATAATACCTGAATTTCTATTCTCTCTCTCTCTCTCTCTCTCTCTCTCTCTCTCTCTCTACCACACCATTCAGCAGTACGCATTGCATCAACGCGACGATGTAAATTCTTTAGCAAATGAAATACTCATACGGACTTGGGGTGCTGATGGGATTCCTACTCAATATTTCCGCAATGAGATATCTCATTTTCGCAAAAAAAAAGGGATTGTAACTTCATTGAATCTCTATTATGAATAAGTTGGCGCCGCTGATAGCAGATTTAATATAAGATAAATAGCAGTTTTCATAATATGCCGTTAGGCGCTAGTATTTTCAGTAAAACTTTACTTCTGGCATACGTCAATGCTAAGGGTCCCCGGGAAAACTTTGTACATCGCTGTTCGCACGTCTTCTACTTCAGTTTCTTCAATTCCCTGTAGGCTGCAGCAGTCTCGTTTGCGTATATGTAAGTGAAAATCCTATCTTGAGCGTGACAAAAACGATCGTCGGAGACCGTCCACATTGCCGATCATTAGAGACGGCCATAAAGGTCGATTCGTGTTATGTAGGTAAGACAGTCGGCATGGATACCTCGAGGGCTCACGACATCGTGGAGAATCGCGGCGTTCTGTTGAGCGAAGAGCCCTGCTATGAATAGAATTTCCTTATACGTAATACATATTTCCCATAATAAACTTTCCGCGTATATTAAAAGAAAAAAAATATATATATACGTAACTATATTATTTTATAAAGAAATTTATATTAACATATTCCAAAAAT
>NW_012052938.1:0-938 GCF_000956235.1 Wasmannia auropunctata | reverse complement strand
GAGAGAGAGAGAGAGAGAGGGGGGGGGAATGAAAGGAGAAAAAGAGAGAAAGAGGAATTCTATACAAGATGCCACTCGCGATAAATATCCCTGCCTGAATGAGATCGCCTAGACACTCAGCGTGTTCCGAAAAAAAATATTAACACGGCCACATAAAGTCAACCACATATCGTCATATATTTGATAACGCCAAAACGAGAGGATCTCCAAATTTTTCACGCTGCTCTTTATCGCGACAAACGCGCTTGTTTATTTATTAATAGCTATTTGTAACGTCTCGCATATGTATTATGCAATAACGCATCGTCAACTTAATTTTTATAGTTTGAGAAAATCGTTTTCGTCGAGTCAACATTAACGATTAAAAAATTTTTAACACGTTCAATATATGCCATCACCGGAATATCAGTGATCAACGTTACTTAACTTACTTTAAAAATGTAAAGTGCATACATATAACATCAGTAATTTGAATATTCATAGAACGGTGGCAATAACATATTTATTTGTTTATTTATAAAATAAAAAACTATTAAACGCATTCGTACACTTTTTCTTGCGATGGCGATATTGTTATTCACTGCGACATTCTTGATAGTATCATGCGCAAAAATTTAAAATAAAATTTATACTATTATTAATGTCCACGATATTTTGAAAGTCAATCCGTTCTATAGTAAACATCAAAATAATAATGTTCAATATATAATAAAATTGTAATATCTAAAATGATAAGGGCACATGTGAACATGTAAATATTTTCGTCTTTCTGGAATATGTAAATTTAAATATGTATAAGATAATATCGATATACATTACTACATTCAGAGACATGATATAAATACTCGCATCATAGTATTCCTCAATTGCTAGATAATAGTGAGATTGCGGTAGAATCGTAGACATAGTAGTATAGATAGACCGAGCATGCCGAATAA
>NW_012052937.1:0-324 GCF_000956235.1 Wasmannia auropunctata | reverse complement strand
AAATAACAAATATAAAATAGATTCCAAAAACTTATTTAAAATAAAATATCGCAGGGGCCAATAAAAAACTGATACGACTTATTTAAAATGAAAAATATAAAATAGATTTCAAAAATATATTTAAAATATTGAATAAGAAATAGATCAAAAGAAATTATTTAGGATAATAAGTACTAAATAATTCTTTTACTTTTTCTTATTTAAAATACATATTTTAAATAATGTTATTTTAAATACGACCGACCTCTGATTATTGCGCTTCGAGCATGTAGTCCTCGGTTATGCATTTTACTCGAAACTTCTGTAACCGTTTACAATCTATAA
>NW_012052936.1:0-695 GCF_000956235.1 Wasmannia auropunctata | reverse complement strand
TTAATAGTTAACCCCGGTTTAAGAAAGAAAAGGTGACGACTTACTCCTTGCTGTAATTCGAGAGCGAGCTGCGGAGGCTGGCAGAGCCCACGTCAGGTACGAGTCGGGCTTCTCGAGAGATGGTTGCGCGGGACTTCTCTGTCTGGCTCTCGAGGGGCGATCTTGGGCACTCGATTTTCAACGGCGCACAGATTCTAAGTTCTTCCCCGACCGTTAAAATGACAGAATCATCACTTCTTAATGCCGAAATCTGAATTCGAAGTGTCGCGAGACGCCTAGAGGAGCCTTATATATATGCCTAGGAGCCTGCTCCGGCTCCTTTGTTTTTCGGAAGGCGCAGCTTCGGGAAAAAGGGTTATCGGGGTGACCCTTCAAATCCGGAGCTGGCGAGTTTCACGCGGCGTTGACAGCTGATAGATAAGATCCTCGCCTAGTTTGACGTGTGCCGAATTTATTAATGAATTTTACTTTTTGAGACCGGAAGAGTCTCTTTTTTAAAAAATCGCACGTGGGACCAGGTGACGATCTTTTCTATTTACTTAATTGTAGGGCAATGGGGTTATCGACAAAAGATTTCTCTAATTAACGGCTCTCGCGCGTCCGCTTCTTAAAACGCAGGAAGTCTTAAATCTAACACGTAATAAAATAATCGCCGCTAATCGACTTCTCGTTTCCGGAACTCTCCACGAAAGAAA
>NW_012052935.1:0-712 GCF_000956235.1 Wasmannia auropunctata | reverse complement strand
GTTCCGGAAGATAGGGGCGGTAGGTCTTTGTTTGCGCGAGCTCGACCGCGTCGCCTTTGAATCTCATAGGGAGATTGGCGCCGCGGCCGAGCCCCGCGATTCGTCGAGACGTTTCCAGGCGAGCGCGCCAAATCGGCGAGCGCGGGCCATTTGAACGGCGACGTCGACACAAAATCGCGACTATTTTCGAACAATACGTCTTATCCTTGGACCGTCCACAACAGCGTTATTCGTGATGCCCAAAAACATTACATTTTCTTACATCATTGTTAATTACGCGCTCCTCATTCTCGCGGCTGTTATCGAAGCGAGGCGCGCACACATCCGGGAATGCGCAACAGATGGACGTTCTCGCGTGACTCGGCGCTCTCTCGCTACAAAGCAATTATACGGTTCCGCGAATCGCCCCGTGTGCATGCGATTGTCAACTGCCTCGTAACTCTTTGTCGCTTTCAGGTCTGGCCGCTTGAAGAAGAGGGGCATTCTCCATTCTCCGAGCGTGTTCGAGTTTTAATTCTCTCTCTCCCCTTCTCTTTTTCTCCGCGACAGACGACGTGCGACCGTGCTAACGATGCTAACGATACGTCGCGATATTTGAAACGTTAAAGGGAAACGCATGATATAATGCCAATAAAAAATAATAATTTTTACTTTTCTATATCACTTCATGTCTCGTTTTCTTTTAATATTTTTAATATTAGCCTCTTGTAAC
>NW_012052934.1:0-427 GCF_000956235.1 Wasmannia auropunctata | reverse complement strand
GTTTATGGTGTCGTTTATTGCTTAAGAAGCCGAATGCTAACGCGAGAAGTTAGCTGTCGGTCGCGGTCCGAACGTTACGGATAACAGTTTAGCAGAAAACGAATGAGCGATTGTCTCTAAGCAGACTATTGCGAAGTGCCCCGGCGGCGCTGACGCTCCTGGTTTTAAAGCCCCTGATCTTCCGGAAGATTCGCATGATATTCGGCACATCTGGCCTGCAGAAGTTGTTTGTTCCAGTTGTTTGTTGGGCAGTGGAATGTTCCGGAAGATAGGGGCGGTAGGTCTTTGTTTGCGCGAGCTCGACTGCGTCGCCTTTGAATCTCATAGGGAGATCGGCGCCGCGGCCGAGCCCCGCGATTCGTTGAGACGTTTCCAGGCGAGCGCGCCAAATCGGCGAGCGTGGGCCATTTGAACGGCGACGTCGACA
>NW_012052933.1:2880-3223 GCF_000956235.1 Wasmannia auropunctata | reverse complement strand
CGTAAGTGTTATATCTTCTACTTTATTTCCATCGGTATTTGATAATTTAATTTTAATTTTTGGAGAAGGACTTGATTCCGTGACTAATAGTCCTTTTACGTTACCCGAAGTTTGTGGAATTATATTATTTGTTTCCCATAAAGAATCATTTAAAGCGTGTTGTAAAAATAAACTGTAACTCGAGTCATTATTATTATTGCTAGTCGAAGCTTCAGCTTGTATGACTGTTATTTGAGCTGGTATTCTGGAAAGTGGGTTAGTCTGCATTAGTATTCTGTGCGTCTGCATTAGTATTCTGTTTGTCTTGTTTATACACTGCTCAAAAAAATTATGGCATAGAAAA
>NW_012052933.1:0-447 GCF_000956235.1 Wasmannia auropunctata | reverse complement strand
AACTTCTGCAGGCCAGATGTGCCGAATATCATGCGAATCTTCCGGAAGATCAGGGGCTTTAAAACCAGGAGCGTCAGCGCCGCCGGGGCACTTTGCAATAGTCTGCTTAGAGACAATCGCTCATTCGTTTTCTGCTAAACTGTTATCCGTAACGTTCGGACCGCGACCGACAGCTAACTTCTAGTCGCGTTAGCATTCGGCTTCTTAAGCAATAAACGACACCATAAACTGCAACGAGCTTCAGCGTAGTTTATTTCACACCACTCCTGTCGATTCCCCTTCGGGAGAATCGCCAATACATATCTTTACATTTTCTGGTCCTTCGAGCCGGATTTCGTTTTCGTGCAACCGCCGCATTGATCCACGCCTGCCGTGCCAGTGTGATAGTGTTCGGTGACCTGCAATCGAAGATGGAATCATTAATCGCAGCACAGCGAGATATACACG
>NW_012052932.1:0-868 GCF_000956235.1 Wasmannia auropunctata | reverse complement strand
AGAGAGAGAGAGAGAGAGAGGGGGGAGAGTGTTTATTGGTGTTAATAAAAATAAGAATGTTTAAAGAAAAATAACTATAAATAGAATGTAAGATTATGGAAATAAATAGAATATAAGAAAAAAAATAATATAAATGAAAAAACAAAGAATAAATAAAAATAAATTAAAGCAATAATAAGAGATACAAACAGAAAAGAAAACGTGAAGAAAATAATTAATAGATAAGCAACATAATATAGATTGATTGAACACATGCGAGTAGCCGGATAGAGAAGTTATGAAGATTAATTGTAAGTCATGTCGTAGTTTGAAGATGTAACTCACGCAAGCATTCATCAGACGTTTTAATCTGAGCCTTAACTGACCGGTCGGTGAAGATCGCGGCACAATAATCGAAACGAGAGAGGATGTCAAAGATGACACAAGCCGGATGCGCAAAGGAGCACTCTCGTCTGCCCGCCACTATCCTCGAATTTCTCGCGTCAGTATAGCCCTCACGCAAAAAAAATAGTAATAGTAGCTAAATTTCAATAGCTAAATCTAACTTAACTATAAGAGCTATCGCCTTATAGTGTCATTGCTAAGTTCTGGCTATTACAGATAAAAAACATTCACTGTGACAAAAAATTTATTAACTGAAATCAAAAGCTGAAATTAAATTATATTAGTACAGGCAGCTAAAAAGATGGCATGCGTACCTAAATGTCTTATCATGCACACATTTAGCATACAGAGCTAAGTTTATATTATAGCTACGCGCGAAATTTGATTTTTAATTGTTTTTGTAATGTGGCATTGCCGTATGCACATCTACAACGCATTTAGCATTTATATTTTGCATTATATAAGCAATATACTGTAAATATTA
>NW_012052931.1:0-685 GCF_000956235.1 Wasmannia auropunctata | reverse complement strand
CCGAGTATAAAAGGGTGGCCGCGCTCTCGCGGAGCTGATTTTTTAGCAAGATCTCTTAGACGCGACTTGACATCTTCGCCAACCGCACCCTTTCGATACTCGATTGCTCGCGACGAGAAGTGTTGAAACTCGCAAATCAAGAACTTGTTAATTTCGTGTACGTGTTTTTTATTGTCTTGTGAAAATAAAAGAAAGTCCGTACAATCAAGACTTCAGCCTTTTTTCTTACGGTTCCCGATCTCCCCTCGCCTTCTACGAGACATATTGTGCTCGCAAACAACTTTGTTCAATTTAAAGTACTTTAGAGGAATTTACTAATTGTAAGCACAATGATATTTATATTTATACGTGAAATAGTATTTACTTTTTAACAATACTGGATTAATGACAAAATACAATCAGTACTCTAAAAATATATACATTTTATTATTATAAAAAGTAACAATAAATAGAAACAAATTCATTTATTTTATATCAAGTTAGTTGCATAAAGTTAGTCGTAAAATAAAGAAAATAAAAATCCGAAACATCAAAACGAAACTCTATAACTCTATAATATCTAGCCACTTAATTGCAAAATCTTTAGAGAATGTGTTCATAATTGAATGAAGGTATTATATATGTTCAATTATACATTTCTTAAGTTATGCGTTAAAAATTGAGTTAGCTCTTCGTAGTGGACCGA
>NW_012052930.1:0-358 GCF_000956235.1 Wasmannia auropunctata | reverse complement strand
TCTGTGTGCCCGCTTGTTTTTCGCACTAACCGCGGCCGTGACTTGTCGTTTTCAACGACAAAGGTCGCGAGGGAGGCAATCTCGCGAGCAGCTGCCGAGTATAAAAGGGTGGCCGCGCTCCCGCGGAGCTGATTTTTTAGCAAGATCTCTTAGACGCGACTTGACATCTTCGCCAACCGCACCCTTTCGATACTCGATTGCTCGCGACGAGAAGTGTTGAAACTCGCAAATCAAGAACTTGTTAATTTCGTGTACGTGTTTTTTATTGTCTTGTGAAAGTAAAAGAAAGTCCGTACAATCAAGACTTCAGCTTTTTTTCTTACGGTTCCCGATCTCCCCTCGCCTTCTACGAGACATA
>NW_012052929.1:0-381 GCF_000956235.1 Wasmannia auropunctata | reverse complement strand
CAATTTCTGTTCAAGTCAGCTAACCGATGGGTCCCTCCCCCTCGTGTTTTCGCAAATTAACTTTGCACGTCCAAGGAGGGGAAGAGGACACGTCGGTGAGCACTATTTGTGAGCGTGCTCACCTCACAAACATCTGTGAAACATCTGTGTGCCCGCTTGTTTTTCGCACTAACCGCGGCCGTGACTTGTCGTTTTCAACGACAAAGGTCGCGAGGGAGGCAATCTCGCGAGCAGCTGCCGAGTATAAAAGGGTGGCCGCGCTCCCGCGGAGCTGATTTTTTTAGCAAGATCTCTTAGACGCGACTTGACATCTTCGCCAACCGCACCCTTTCGATACTCGATTGCTCGCGACGAGAAGTGTTGAAACTCGCAAATCAAGAA
>NW_012052928.1:0-4668 GCF_000956235.1 Wasmannia auropunctata | reverse complement strand
CGGAGTTCCAACAGAAGAAGCCCTTGGAGAAGAAGCAGTTCGGCGAAGCAAACAAACTCTGCCCCAATTGCTTCGGAAGGCATCCCCTGTCCGAGTGCATCTCCAGAAAATCCTGTGCGGCGTGTCGGGGAAGACATCACAGCACGATCCACGATGCTTGCGGCCCGACGACGGTTGTCCCGGCGGCCGCCTCTACGGCGTTGCATGCCTGTTAGGGCGAGAGCGCGGTCGTGCTCTTGGCCACCGCGCGCGTTGAGGTCGCTGACCGGTCCGGTGAGCGTCACCCGGTGCGTGCCTTGATAGACTCCGGATCCGAGGTGTCAATCGTGTGCGAGGCTCTTGCTCAGCGTCTCCGACTGCCGCGATCCGCGGCCGCAGTCTCCGTGTACGGTGTGGGAGGCAAGCGCACGGGCACCGCGAAGGGTCGAGTAGCGTTGCGCGTATTCTCCCGGACAGAAAAGTTCTCTACACAACTCTCCGCGCTCGTGCTGCCGCGAATTTCGGCGGGCACCTCGCGCATCGGGGCCACGCGTTCGACATGGCCCCACGTGCGGGAACTTCCACTTGCCGACCCCGACTTCCACGCGGCGGATCCAGTGGAGTTGCTGTTGGGGGCAGACATCATGGCAGTCATAGTGGAGGACGGCCTCCGGAAGGGCGGTCCGTCGGCTCCAATCGCCCAGAAGACGTTCTTAGGTTGGATCCTCTCGGGAGTCATCGGGGAGTCGGGGGAGCACTGTACGACCTCGTCCTTCCGGTGCGCGGTAGAGGACGAGCTGACGGCAATGGTGCGACAATTCTGGGAGCAAGAGGAGCTTCCGTGTCCATCGGTCCCCCTCACCGAGGCGGAACGGCAGTGCGAGGATCATTTTGTTCGCACGCACTCAAGGCTGCCAACCGGCCGCTATATGGTGCGGCTGCCGACGGCCCCTGCGCTGCCACCGCTCGGCGAGACGCGGCGAGCCGCGACGCGCGTGCTGCAGAGTATGGAGCGGCGATTTAAGATCGATCGGGACCTGGAGGCCAAGTACCGCGACTTTATGAAGGAATACGAGGACCTAGGGCACATGGAGGTGGCCAATGCGTCACAAGCAAGGAGGTTGTGTTCTTTACCTCACCACGGGGTGTTGAAGCAATCTGGCGACTCAACTAAAATCAGGGTCGTGTTCAATGGCTCGGCACGGCTTCCTTCTGGAGATTCGCTGAATGACAATCTGCTGACGAGACCCAATCTGCTGCCGGCCCTGCCTGACGTTTTATTGCGCTGACGAATGCACAAATTTGCACTGGCGACGGACATCGAGAAGATGTACCGCCAAGTCCTCGTGCACCCCGATGATCGCGATCTGCAGCGCATCCTCTGGCGTCCAGCCGATACTTCCAACCTGGAAGAATTCCGATTAAACACTGTGACCTACGGACTCGCGTGCGCACCGTTCTTGGCGATACGCACTTTGAGACAGCTAGCTGACGACGATGGGTCACATTTCCCACTGGGAGCCGCGGCGCTTCAACGGGACGTATACGTCGACGACGTACTCACAGGAGCAGCCACCCTGGAGGAGGCCAGAGCGGTCCAAAACCAACTGACGACTCTCTGTGAAAGAGGCGGATTCCCTCTAAAGAAATAGGCAGCCAACGAGAGTGCGTTACTGGAGGACATACCAGACGAGCACAAGCAGTCGCACGGCTCCCTAGCATGGGAAGCCGACACCGGCTGCTCAACCTTGGGCCTGCTGTGGCACCCAAGATCGGATAGCTTTGACTTCCACGGCCAACCAGCGGACATCCAGCGGGTCACCAAGCGAGCCGTGTTATCCGAAACAGCGCGACTGTTCGACCCATTGGGGTGGTTGGCACCGGTTATCATCGGTGCCAAAATCCTTATCCAGTCGGCCTGGCTGCAACACTTAGACTGGGATCAACCAGTTGCGGCGGCAGACGAGCGGGCGTGGCGACGCCTACGAGAGGAGTTTCCCGTCTTGGACGGGATCCGGGTCCCAAGATGGATGCATATTGGACAACCGACCAGCGAGGTGGAGATCCATGGTTTCGCCGACGCCTCGGAGCGAGCATACACTGCAGTGGTGTACCTGCGAACCACGGAGCCCGATGGGCAGTGCTGGGTGTCACTGGTGACTGCCAAGTCCAAGGTGGCACCCCTTCACCCGGTGTCCCTGCCACGACTGGAACTCTGTGCAGCGACCCTCCTGGCCCGACTGGTCAAGCATGTTAAGTCGGTCACTGGCTTGATGGACGCCCACACAGTCTTGTGGTCGGATTCCACCGTGGCCTTGGCATGGATCAAAGGTCACCCGTCAAAGTGGAAGACCTTTGTGGTGAACCGAGTGGCCCACATCCAACAGTCGGTCCCACAAGCGCGATGGAGACACCTTCCTGGAGCAGATAATCCAGCAGACTGCGCGTCACGCGGCATTTCGCCAAGGGAACTACTCAATCACAAGTTGTGGTGGCACGGGCCGCCATGGTTGACAAGCGACGCCCCAGAGAGCTGCGAGGAACCTATCGACGACCACGACGGCGATCTTCCGGAGCAGCGCGCGAGAGTGCACTCTGCGAGAACAGACCACCCCGAGAGCGAAGTTCTCATGAGGTTCTCGACACTGCACTCATTCTTACGAGTCACTGCGTGGTGCCAAAGGTGGTTGAGAGCGCTTCGCTCTCGAAGTGCCGCCCTTGCTTTAGGTCCCTTGACTGCGAGCGAGTTGGAGGAGGCACATAGAACGTGGATCCGAGTAACGCAAGCGACCTGGTTCGCTCCGGAGACGCGCGCAGTCGCCAATGGTCAAGCGGTGTCGGGGCGCAGCCCGCTCGTCCGGCTGAACCCGACTCGCGACACTGAGGGCATCTTGAGGGTGGGAGGGCGTCTGAAACACGCTTTGCTCAGTCACGATCAACGCCATCCCATGATCCTGCCCAGGGAATCGCACCTCACAGCCCTCAACATTGCTGCTTGCCACCGCAGAACGCTGCACGGAGGGGTGCAGCTCACGCTCGGGCTTTTGCGTCAGCAGTTTTGGGTCCCCGGAGGTAGAATGCTTGTGAGGCGGCACTTACATCGGTGCGACTTGTGTGAGATGGCGGGCGGCATCACCACAACCTATGATGGCCAGCTTGCCGCAACCTCGTGTCACCCCGACGCGACCGTTCACTGTCACCGGAGTGTCCTACGCCGGACCAGTGTGGATCCGTACAGCCAAAGGACGAGGCCATAAAGCACACAAGGCGTTCCTCGCCATTTTTGTGTGCCTTTGCAGCAGAGCGGTCCACCTTGAAGTAGTCTCTGACTATAGCGCGGACGCATTCTTGGCCGCACTGCGACGATTCATCTCTTGCAGAGGCCTCTGCCGTACGCTCATCAGTGACCGGGGAACGAATTTTGTGGGAGCGGATGCAAAGCTTCGCGCCCTCTTCAGGGCGGCCACCACCGATCAGCACGTGACCGGCATCCTCGCCAACGACGGCATCGAGTGGCGATTCAATCCGCCAGCAGCACCGCACTTTAGCGGCATCTGGGAAGCCGCCGTCAAGTCGGTGAAGCACCACCTGCGCAGGGTGATCGGAGACACCACCTTGACCTTCGAAGAAATGAGCACTTTCTTAACACAGGTAGAAGCCGTTCTTAATTCTAGACCCTTGCAGGCTCTCTCCGACGACCCCGATGACTTGACGGCGCTCACCCCGAGCCATTTCCTCATCGGGACGGCCCTGAATGCAGTGCACGAGCCGTCGTTGTCCGAGCAGCCGACATCACGCCTCTCGAGATGGCAGGCCCTGCAACAGATGCGCGATCACTTTTGGGACCGGTGGGCGCGCGAGTACCTGCAAACGCTTACCGCGCGGTCCAAATAGTGGAGAAGAAGCGGCGCCCCGAAGATCGGCGACCTGTGCCTCATCCGAGACGAGCTAACACCTTCGAGCAAGTGGCCACTTGCCAGAGTGATCGCAACCCACACGGGAGACGACAGAGAAGTGCGGGTCGTGACTGTCCGAACAGCATCCACAACGCTGACCCGGCCTGTTGTCAAAATTGTTCTGCTCCCGGGAGCAACACTGGAAGCAGAACCGGAATAACGCCGGGGACGCGGTCGCTCACGCAATCACGTCGCCGCGACCTCAACCTCTGAACCCACTTACCTGTGACTAATCAATTGGGCGAGAAGTGGCTCGTCACTTCGTACGTGCATCGTACGGTGCTCGATGCGTTGCATTATCTCAGAATTGTCACTCTACTGTTTACAACGCGAGACGCCCAGTGGCAGTCCCTGCAGTAACAGCCACACCACGTGGTGGGCGAGCAGCGCGGGGCGCTGCACAGCGTGATCCACGACCATCAACTCGCGCGCGAGAAGCCGCTCGCGTTGCGTAATTCCGGTTTCGTCAGCGTACCTGACAAGGCGGGCGGCATGTTCGAAATTGTAATAAAGCGCCTCGCTACCCGGTTTTCAAAATCCGCATTTCTATTCAAACAATTTCTGTTCAAGTCAGCTAACCGACGGGTCCCTCCCCCTCGTGTTTTCGCAAATTAACTTTGCACGTCCAAGGAGGGGAAGAGGACACGTCGGTGAGCACTATTTGTGAGCGTGCTCACCTCACAAACATCTGTGAAACATCTGTGTGCCCACTTGTTTTTCGCACTAACCGCGG
>NW_012052927.1:0-709 GCF_000956235.1 Wasmannia auropunctata | reverse complement strand
TTCTATACAATTTAGAAATCAGACTAATGACAATTAGAACTATAGTGATACTCGAATTTAATTATTAAAAATCAAGAGTAAGTATAGAGCAAATCTACAAATAAATCCATTATCTTTTTATAACGGATATTTGTTATATATTTAAATTTTATATGTTAAAGTTGTTATGGATATTGTAAATAAAAGTTGATTTAATAAATATATAATATTGCGATATAAATTAAGGCTAATGAGAATCAAAGTGGTTGTTGGTCCTCACAATATATAATAATAATAATAATAATTGTTCGAAATTGTAATAAAGCGCCTCGCTACCCGGTTTTCAAAATCCGCATTTCTGTTCAAACAATTTCTGTTCAAGTCAGCTAACCGACGGGTCCCTCCCCCTCGTGTTTTCGCAAATTAACTTTGCACGTCCAAGGAGGGGAAGAGGACACGTCGGTGAGCACTATTTGTGAGCGTGCTCACCTCACAAACATCTGTGAAACATCTGTGTGCCCACTTGTTTTTCGCACTAACCGCGGCCGTGACTTGTCGTTTTCAACGACAAAGGTCGTGAGGGAGGCATGGCAATCTCGCGAGCAGCTGCCGAGTATAAAAGGGTAGCCGCGCTCCCGCGGAGCTGATTTTTTAGCAAAATCTTTTAGACGCGACTTGACATCTTTGCCAACCGCACCCTTTCGATACTCGATTGCTCGCGACGAGAAGT
>NW_012052926.1:0-1033 GCF_000956235.1 Wasmannia auropunctata | reverse complement strand
TGCTCACTGGATTTCAAGATTTGGTGCACCACATACCATTACTACGGATCAAGGTCCACAATTCGAAGCAGCCTTATTCAAAGCTCTCACTAACTTAGTTGGTTGTGAGCGCATTTCGAACATCTGCATATCATCCTGCTGCAAATGGTATTCTGGAACGTTGGCACCGTACTCTGAAGAGTGCTATCATGTGCCATAAAACTGATGGAAACTGGCTTGAAGTCTTGCCCACAGTTTTATTAGGGCTTCGCACTTGTTTCAAAGAAGATTTAAAATCTTCTCCAGCTGAGATGCTGTATGGATCAACTTTACACATTCCAGGAGAATTCTTTTTGGAAGAAGATCCACCTGCTGATCCTGAACCTTTTCTTGAAAAGCATAGAACTGCTATGAGAAATATTAGATCAAGACCCACAGCACATCACTGCAAGAGGACACCTTTTTACCACAAGAATCTTTTTGAATGTACTCACGTTTGGATGAGAGAAGATTCTGTTCGAAAATCTCTCCAACCTCCTTATAATGGTCCATTCCGTGTTGTTGACCGAATTAATAATTTCTTGTTCACTCTTGATGTTGCAGGTAAAAATGTTAATGTTTCCACCGAGCGTCTCAAACCAGCGTTTATGCCTGTAGAGCCAGATGTTAATCCTACTGTGTTTTCACCTGCTACTGCATCTAATCCTTCTTCAATTACGCCGTGTATGGAGAAACCACTAAAGACGTACTCCGGTCCCAAAAAGAAAAAAGTACAGTTCGCAACGTTTGTGCCGTCGCTCGGGGGGGAGTATTGTGGCGGTCCTCGGAAGCTTAACTCTCCACAGCTATTGAAGTCGATCATCTTATAGAAGATTCCTCATTTACCGATACCGCCAACTCATTTCATTACATTCCATCTTTCGCACATTATTTCATTATACACAGACTTTCACTTACACATTTAAATTATATACGACTTTCTTTTTAAATCAAATGTATTTTATTTAATCAATACTATTTTATTAAATCAATAGTAACATAACAACTCATTAAA
>NW_012052925.1:0-962 GCF_000956235.1 Wasmannia auropunctata | reverse complement strand
GCTTCTGATTTTGCTGTCGGTGCGTCACTGGAACAGTTAATAGAAGGAATTAACAAACCAATTGCTTTCTTCTCGAAGAAGTTGAATTCATCACAACGCTCTTATAGTGCTTATGACAGAGAACTTCTCGGTATATATTTAGCAATTAAACATTTCAGATACCTTATCGAAGGGAGAAGAGTCATCATCAGAACGGATCATAAGCCTTTGGTTTATGCTTTTCGTCAGAAACTCGACAAAGCTTCTCCTCGGCAAATTCGTCAATTAGATTTCATTGCCCAATTTTCCACAGATATCGAGCATATCTTTGGGAAACAGAATTTCGTCGCAGATGCTCTCTCAAGAGTTGACTCCGTTTCTATGCCAGTGATAGTTTCTCTTGAAGAACTTGCTGAAGCACAACGAGAGGACGAAGAATTAAAAACATTACTTACGACTCAATCTGCTTTGAAATTTCAGAAATTTATACTCACAGGTTCAACATCTCCTATTTATTGCGATTGCTCTACTGAATGTATACGTCCCTATGTTCCTCAACGGCTACGGAGACGAATATTTGATGTTGTTCATCGATTAGCTCATCCTAGCAGCAATTCAACGTGTAAATCCATTCTACAAAAATTTATTTGGCCTTCTTTGAAAAAGGATATTAAAGAATGGTGTCGAGCTTGTTTACCTTGTCAACGTGCAAAGATTTCAAGGCATACTAAAAACGTACCTTTGAAGATTGATATTCCTGACCAACGTTTTCAGCATGTACATCTCGACTTAATTGGTCCTCTTCCTCCTTGCAAGCAATTTCGTTATTGCCTAACGATGATTGATCGTTTCTCTAGATGGCCTGAAGCGATTCCGTTAACTGAAATTTCAGCAGACACTGTAGCTACTGCATTTTATGCTCACTGGATTTCAAGATTCGGTGCACCACATACTATTTCTACGGATCAAGGTCCACAATTCGA
>NW_012052924.1:0-528 GCF_000956235.1 Wasmannia auropunctata | reverse complement strand
TTTTTAGTGGACACAGGAGCCGATGTTTCTCTTGTCCCTAAAAAGTTATGGCGTAAATTATTACCGGCTTCGATTAAACTCTACGCGGCTAATGGTACTACAATTAATACGTACGGTACTCAATTAATGACGTTGAATCTTGGCCTTCGGAGAGTCTTTAAGTGGAAATTTTGTATCGCGGACGTTTCCCATCCTATCTTGGGCGCAGATTTTCTAAGTCATTTCGGTCTGCTAATCTATCTGAGAAATAAACGCCTTATTGATAACGTTACGGGTTTAACACGTCCCGGAAGAATTTCGGAAATTAATCATTTGACAATTTGCACTATGTCACCGAATTCTTCTTACCAAAAATTATTAGCAGACTTTCCGGATCTCACAAAATTTGCTCCTATTTCCACCATTAAAAACCATGGAGTGGAACATCATATTTTGACAGAAGGCCAGCCTATTTTCTCTGCTCCACGAAGGTTATCGCCGGAAAAACTTAAATTCGCTAAAGCCGAATTTGTTTTTATGATGGAGCAA
>NW_012052923.1:0-1256 GCF_000956235.1 Wasmannia auropunctata | reverse complement strand
CCCTTGTCTACATATCTATTCCCCCGTCTACATATCTACGTGCCCCAATTCGGTCAACTATCATATAAAGAAAATCTAATAAGTTATGTTCGTCTATCCTTTTCTTTTCCTTCCATTTCTCTTTCCCGTGGACACAAAATGATGAACTGGATTGAATAACTAAATTCACCACCAGTCGCAAGGGTTCCGCTCGGCCCACTTGAAAGACTTGACATTTTCTGATTGTGTCTTTCCTTTCCATTTGTATACATGTGTACATATCAACCCCCGATCTGTAACCGCAAAACAAATCCCCACCACTGCGTCCTTTTCTCAAATCCAGGACGTAACACCGTATACGTTCGGATGACGTCAAATATAGCTCGGTTCTCAGACACCTTGACGAAAAAGCTCTTTTAACAATCTCCGATATTATTGAAAATTGTCCTGAAAAAGATAAATACATCAATTTAAAAGACGCATAATTCATCGATTCACGGATTTGGAAGAGAAGAGACTAAGACAACTTTTAGCGGTAATCGAACTTAATAATAAGAAACCGTCTAATTTACTTCGAGAGATTAAACAACTTGCCGGCGGAACTATTTCCGATAATGTTTTGCATTCGATTTGGCTACAAAGGTTACCTTTTAAAGTTCAAGCTACTCTTGCGGTTGTCGAAAGCGTTTCTCTTGATAAATTAGCTGAATTAGCTGATAAAATTGTAGAACGCGATAACGGTTTTCCGGATGGACCTTCGGTTTCCGCGGTTGAAGTAACCAAGAAGTTAGATGCTTCCGTGTCTAGTCTAGCCGATCTGGAACAGAGAATTTCAGATCTTGAAATCAGACATTCAAGAAGTAATTCACGTTCTAATTTCAATAGAAGAAAGAAGTTTAGATCGAAATCGCGAGATGACATTGTTAAATCAAAGAAGAACGCGGAAATATGTTACTATCATAAACGATTCGGTTCGAAAGCTTTTAAATGTACTATACCTTACTCAATGTCGAAGATTTTGAAGAGTTCCGATAAGCAGGAAAACTAACTCCACCGTTGGGTGTCGAGGCGTCTAACAACGGTCTTGCTAATAATCGTTTTATTTTTACGGACAAGATTTCTGGACTACACTTTTTAGTGGACACAGGAGCCGATGTTTCTCTTGTCCCTAAAAAGTTATGGCGTAAATTATTACCGGCTTCGATTAAACTTTACGCGGCTAATGGTACTACAATTAATACGTACGGTACTCAATTAATGACGCTGAATCTTGGCCT
>NW_012052922.1:0-652 GCF_000956235.1 Wasmannia auropunctata | reverse complement strand
AATTCGGGAATCGAACTACGGTTCAAAGGGCAATCCACCACTTTCTAATTTTCCGAGAATTTCCATTTCCCCTCGCCCTTTTGCCACCAACCTACCTAGTATATAAGAGCGCCGATTTTGACGATACTTCGCTCATTATCGTATCGCGCTGCCCTCGGCGACGATACACCAGGGACAAGAGCGTCGCTATAAGCGCAACTCATCATTAAAGGTTTATTAGTAGAATCTTCTTTTCTCTTTATAACGCCCTGCCATAGTAGCACTCTTATTTCTTTTTCGGTCAGTCACCTTCCACATTCCTTAAATCGCGCTTGCCAAAGGCGTATGTCCCATCTTACTTTTTGTTACATGGTCTTTTCAACCAGGTGTACTCCCACTTTCCACTTTCCCTAAATCGCGCTTGCTAAAGGCGTATGTCCCTTCTTACTCTTTGTTACATTGTCTTTTTAGCCAGGTGTACTCCCGCCGTCTACTTCCCTCAATCGCGCCTACCAAAGGCGTATGTCCCTGTTTTCCCTCTGTGCGAATTAGACTTACGAATAGGGAACACCAACCCTTGTCTACATATCTATTCCCCCGTCTACATATCTACGTGCCCCAATTCGGTCAACTATCATATAAAGAAAATCTAATAAGTTATGTTCGTCAGATC
>NW_012052921.1:0-422 GCF_000956235.1 Wasmannia auropunctata | reverse complement strand
AGATACAACTGTCCCACCACTCGTCAACTATCGGCTAGCAACTACCAGCGGTGGGGCGGTCGTATCTCGCCGCGCGCTTGCATTCAGCGGTAGGCGGACAGATACGCGCTTATTTGTCAATCTTCAAAAATTAATATCTCGTTAACGATTGCGAATTTTGCAAAATGATAGAGGACTTTTCGATCCAGTTTAATCTGCTCTACCAGCCCACGAGATATTATCCGGTTATTACCGGACACCCTGTATATAACAATGCAATGAAAATTTAATAAATTAGATTTTATAAATATTATATTAAAAAATAAAAAATACAAAAATTTTATAGGCCTGGGGTCCTCTGCAGATATAAGAGTGCATAGGCGTCTGCGGATAGAGCCTCGATATAACGACAAGCCAGAGAGGGACGCAACACTGCCCTTCTT
>NW_012052920.1:0-359 GCF_000956235.1 Wasmannia auropunctata | reverse complement strand
TACGTTACATCTTTCCTAAACCAAAAATATTTTCTATAATATTTCATTTTACAAATTTAAATGTTTACCAAAAGTAGTGAGATCCTACCAAAACCCTTAAAGAAAGATTACGCCAAGTATATAAAAAAATATCGTACGTTATATCTTTCCTAAATCAAAAATATTTTAACAAATAAAAATGGTCTAAAAACAAATATGAGATCATATAAGTTGCCAAGTATTTGATTAAACATAGAAACAAAAATATTTCTTTAATAAACCGTTTAACCATCCAAAAGTACATGCAGCAAAAGTTTAATGCCATTGTCTTTCCAAATATTTTTAAGTTTCATAAAACAGGCTTAAAGTGACTAAAATGA
>NW_012052919.1:0-392 GCF_000956235.1 Wasmannia auropunctata | reverse complement strand
AACAGACCAATTTTTGTTTTTTATGTTTCTATTATTGTTTATTAATATAGTGTGCTTGATAAAATTAATATTTATATTTATATTACTTTCTTAAATTAGAATTTAACATAACTTTTTAAAATATGCTAATCAAATTTCGATAATTTCTTTTTCTATCACATTTCCAATACATATCATTAAAAAGAATTTTTATTGAAATACAAAATTCTAATAATTTCTCTTTATATCGTGTAATTGATTAACATGATTTATTTAAAGGAATTAAAAATGAGCAAGCACAAACTTTCGATAGTAGACGATACATTGGAAACACTCGGAACACCAAAAGAATACCAACGGTTGCGTAATTGGATAATTCGAACAATAATCGGATGGATTGTGTTATCTTTGTT
>NW_012052918.1:0-821 GCF_000956235.1 Wasmannia auropunctata | reverse complement strand
TAATACATGTGCATAAATAAAAATTCCGCGAGGAAAAAGCAATCTAATCTAGATTATCTATGTGTTTATTCTGTTGTACAATACTCACTAGTTGAGCGGCATTTGCAATGTATCTTCAAGTGTAATTCTCACAAGTTTCATAGAGAACCTGCGTAAACAAATTAAAAGTAGTCTCTGAAATCTTTACAGAAGGTATTGAAACACATTTATGCCTTACGTAGCAGAATATGTAATTTAAATTTATAGTATATAATTATAGTCGGTAATTAGAAAACTATGACGAAGACAATCCAGACAGCGCTGGCACCATTATTGATCATTGGCTCGTTCTGCAGTTTAAGCTTGTTCGAACATCCTCTTGGAAAACCTAGGCCGTATCTTACTTATCTGTATATTTTAACTACATGAAATCTCTTTGTGTGGTTCTATTACTATTTAGCGTACAATCATTATATTCCAGGCTCTGACTATGACATAGACTATGCTGAAATAGTAATGATAACCACCGCAATTATGTCGATGCTTGTTAGCTTGTTTTATTTTAAGGTGAGAGGTTTTAAATATACATCTTAAATTTTTGATACTTTTTAATTATCTAAATTCTTAATCTTTATTTTGTCGTTAAATTATCTTCTTCATTAAGAAAATTAATTAATCTTGGTCTCTTATTTTTAAAAGTAAACATGAATTTTTAAAAAGCTTTCAAACAGACCAATTTTTGTTTTTTATGTTTCTATTATTGTTTATTAATATAGTGTGCTTGATAAAATTAATATTTATATTTATATTACTTTCTTAAATTAGAATTTAACATAACTTTT
>NW_012052917.1:0-668 GCF_000956235.1 Wasmannia auropunctata | reverse complement strand
ATAATATATTTGATAAGCAAAAATTAGAAAGAAGAAAATATAAATAAAACAGTTTTGAGAAATTAAATACATATGTAAAATAATTTGACATTAAAAATAATATATCCAATATAATTTAAACCCAATTTGCAAAAGAAAATCGTAATTGCGTATTATTTTCCTATTCGTAGAATTTGTTTGTATAACTAATTTTAGGTATTCCAAACAAGTTACAAATATATATAAAATTTTATCCTCTTTAATTAGTTAAACTGATCATGCTTTTATCGGTATTAATAAAGTGCCTTGTTCAGTTTCCGATAAATAAATGGATGTCTCTAGAAAGCCTGCGTTAATATCGCGGGCGACTTTCCTTTATCATATTGTACGCATTTAACTTCTGTTTATAATATGTTATTAGCTTTAACGCCAATATCGTTACGTGAAAAGTCATCTACAAGCATCTGTTAAATATATACTACATTTGAGACTACATATAAATTAAGACTCAATATCGTAAGAACAGTCGACATTTATAATTGTTTAGACTTGTAATAATACATGTGCATAAATAAAAATTCCGCGAGGAAAAAGCAATCTAATCTAGATTATCTATGTGTTTATTCTGTTGCACAATACTCACTAGTTGAGCGGCATTTGCAATGTATCTTCAAGTGTAATTCTCACAA
>NW_012052916.1:0-349 GCF_000956235.1 Wasmannia auropunctata | reverse complement strand
CCCCTGTGTGCCTTGTCGACTCAGTTTTCCATAAATACTCGCATTATCGCGGACTAAACAAGCCCGCTTTCCCTTATCACATATATGTATAAAGACATAAAATGATTTTACAAAATTTATTGAAGAGCAATCGTAGGTGGTAAGAAAAGATAAGACAAAAACATGATTAGTGTTTGTGTTTTCCAATGTTTCAATCGGAAAGAAACATTTATACAAAATTATCTTTTAATGTTGCTAATAAATATTTATTATATTTAGAGAGACCGGGGCTGGTTGATACAGTTTTATTCAATGATTTTTTCACATGTAACTAACAAATGCAATATTGAGGCGCAACTGAGTTCGTAAA
>NW_012052915.1:0-1338 GCF_000956235.1 Wasmannia auropunctata | reverse complement strand
AATTATTTCATTTAAATATAATTTTCTACTGAAACAATTTACAAAACGAAAAAATCGTAATATTTAAATTTTAGACAAAGTATCACTAACGTAACTACTACATTGATTGACTTGAAAATACGCATATTGCGCGAATAGTTCCATGTTAATCCAACTGATTGTCTTACGTACTGAATTGTTGATCAGAATAATTGATGCAAAAGATACTGAAAAATCCGAACACGTTTAATATTCTCATATTGATTGTTACGACCCAACGACTCCGATTCAACTAATTCTGTTTACTAGTACGAGATTAATTGGACAGTTCGTGAAATTCAATACTTTCGATAATGAGCTGATAATGGGGGCCAAACGCCCCCAAGGTATGATCGATGCTCTAGAAGCTTTATGACAGCCAGTCAAGTAAAGATCTGTACAATATGAGATTCGAAATTAGCAATTCGTTATGATTTTTTTTAATGGCCGCGCTAATGTATAAAATAATTTAAATATACAATTTTATCTAATAAGAGTTTTGCCACGGGATACTTGCGGCAACATTTCGAAATTGTATTTACAATATTTTACGACGGAAGATCTCTCTTTAGAAATTTTCTGCACTTAAACTGCTGTATAAAAAGACTTTACTTGCCTTTAATATCGAACTTCTTTCGCTGCAATTGTAATTAACAATAATTTAGTGAAAGACTGTGTGTATGTTACATAAGAGAAATGTTTATTTCTATATGTACACGCGGTAATTTCACAAAACATCAACATATCACAGAAATTATACAACGAATACACGGTGCGATTTAACTATTAGTGCATCGCGTTTATGTGCAAATTTATAAGTATTCCGGAAACTAGCAGCGTGGTAAAAATATGTGATAAGATTTATTTGTTTAGCTAATTAACAACGTTCCTTAATTTGTACGGAACGCCGATCGGAAATGCAAACAGCTCCCTTAAAAGTCTATAAAGAATTATTGTTTTGAAATGGATAAATCAAAATAGATTAGTGGTACATTTAACATGTTATTAATGTATTTAATAACGAGGTACGTAAATTGCCATAATTTTATATCAATATAAATAGAAAAACAGTCGTTAGAGAATATATCTAATTAATAAAGCAATCTTTCAAATATTATATAATTTATCAAATCCATAGTTTTAATTACAATCTATAAAAAGATAATCAAGATAATGACGTAAATGAGATATAAGCAACGAAATAATGTTTAAATGTTGTTGGAAGTATTTTATTGTACAAGATAACGAACATTACGGAGGATATTCCATCGTTAACGTTTCTCATCACAGATTAGCCCGCGGGTACTAGAATAATCAAAA
>NW_012052914.1:0-2905 GCF_000956235.1 Wasmannia auropunctata | reverse complement strand
AGCAACGAAATAATGTTTAAATGTTGTTGGAAGTATTTTATTGTACAAGATAACGAACATTACGGAGGATATTCCATCGTTAACGTTTCTCATCACAGATTAGCCCGCGGGTACTAGAATAATCAAAATAATGGCATAAGTAAGAATCACGCAAAAGAAAGATAACCAGTCGATAATAGCAGTAAAATATTTCCAGGACGATTTCTTCGTGTTCATTTCAGATTTTGAAACATCTGAGCTAATTTCTTCAGTCACTATATCTTTGTCTACCATTTTGGACTCGTCGTCTTTGAGAATCAAAAAACGCCCCGTCTTGTTGCTCAAGACAATTGTTGTAGTGAAAGAGATCCAATTTGGTATCTGCGTGCTCATAGCTTCCAGCTTGCGTAACACGGCCGTCAGGATTATCGCGAAGGTGGCCAACGCCAAAGATTCACAATAAAATATCACTGCAAGAAGGACACTAAATGTGTAAGCTATTGTTACTGTAGTATAAATATAACTAATTTTCAATTCAGCATTATTTTTTAATAGATCAGAAAATTAATTATTTAATTAATTGTTATTAATCTAATACAGTTATGAAAAAAAGCACGTTGAAATTATAGATTAGGGAATGTTTTTAACACGTTGTATTCTTTGACTCTTGTGTTCTATAAAATCTAATTACTTACGTATATTGGGGGGATTAACGCCGTTGTACGGTACAATCCAATGCACGACGTACATGCAGAGCAAATGACAAATAAAATTTACGCTCGCGATCGCCATTCGTTCAACCGAATTTAAATCGAGACAGAGCACTATTAAAGTGAGTAATATCAAAGCTGAAAAGAAATGTATCACGCTTATTATTAATTATTACCTGCATTTCTACGTTTGCGATCAATTACTCACCAATAGCCGGTACGATAGCAATTGTATAGTAATTGCTGTGATATCGCGTCAACAAAAAATCTAAGTTAATCGTTGAAAACGTATCGTCCGAACAGCACTTTTCCTTTGTGACTTCCTTCGTCGAATTTATAAACTTAAAATCCCACACCGTGTCATTCGTGTAGTCCTTCATAGAAATCTGCGAGAAAGGTATCATCTTTTTACAATAGGAATATTTGCAATTAGTAGATACTATTAAATATTATAATTTTTTAATATAAATAGTAAATTTTTACATAAATAAGCAGTCATTATAAAAAAATATACATACTAAATACGTTATATAAATCTCTCATTAATCTTAGATGCACAAACTTTTTACAACGTGTAAATTTTTCATTATTTTATTAAATCAATATTTGCGTACCGACAATATATTATTCAAGGAAGTGGAAATTAACAATCTAACTAATAATAATGATAGATCAAATATACGTTTTTGTAAAGGAAGGGGGGGTGCTAACTTAACAGACAGTATCAAATATTTAAGGAATTAAATAATTTTCGATTAAAGCGCATACCTGATTTTCCACATCATCACCAAATCGACTCATCATTAGCAAATCGACCTCTTGACCCGTGTGCGCCCATGATAAAAACGTGACGCGACATTGATGTTTATCGTAAGGCCAATGTGTATAATCAAAATTGCATTTGGCAATAGATTTCACCGCGGGCACACAAGTGACAGTGCCCGAGTTGTAGAGCAAGCAATTCGTTTGAGGTAGTTCAAATTGATCTTTCGACATCTCGCCACTAAAAAAAGACGAAAAGATTTAAAAGCGTAACGTGAAAAATTTTTATATCACGTTACCCTATAATAATAATAATTATATAAAAAATAGATTTTGAAGGATTATTACTGATTATGAAGGGTAAGGATACAATTAATTATAAGGTAGAGGATAGGATTAATTTTTCAACTTACGAATTGCTTATTCTCAGGTTGGGCGTCCAGATCTGCGAGCTCTTTACATGAGCAACAGTAATCCCGTCATAATCGCTCGGTGTCCAAGTAAGTTGCGGGTCCGTCCATGACTGTCAAATAAATACTATATTGTATTAAATTTATTATATATTTTACCATTAGAGCAAGGATGAGGCATGATGACAAAGAAATGATGCACTCACAAGTGCCATCCAGCTGTGCAGTGACAGCTTAGCTTGGTCTGTTTCCTGTAAACAAAATAATTTAACAATTAAAACACGGTCAAAGCGGATCTTGGTGCTCGTTAATATTTTGATGTTGAATTTTCGGTTCCATTAAAAAAATTATTTAATTTTTTTTCATACGTCACACACAACATATTATTAAATAGCTATTAAATAATAGTGAAAAAAATGAACTTTCTACAAAAATTTGCATCTTGATGACAACAGCAAAGCTTTTTTTGTTGAAAAATATATTTTATATAAAGAAGTAAAATTTTAAAAATTGCTATAAATTTGGAGAACAACACTTATTATATAATTTTTTAAATTAGTAATTATAACTTATATATTGTAATATTTTTATGTACACTTACGAGATTTATTAGCTTCGGCATGAAGCGCAAACTGACATTGGTTGTTTTGGGATAATTTGGATGGATAGTCTTATCATAATCGCAAAAGAGATGATTGCTAAGACGCAATAATAGCGACAAATTTTCAATACTCTTGCATTGCATCCACACATCTGTTTTAATGGGATATGAAAACATGACTATGAAAACATTGAGATATATACCTATATATATATACTATAATTATATTTAAAAAATCGAATATAACGATATAACTGACGACGGATTAAATTATTTCATTTAAATATAATTTTCTACTGAAACAATTTACAAAACGAAAAAATCGTAATATTTAAATTTTAGACAAAGTATCACTAACGTAACTACTACATTGATTGACTTGAAAATACGCATATTGCGCGAATAGTTCCATGTTAATCCAACTGATTGTCTTACGTACTGAA
>NW_012052913.1:0-760 GCF_000956235.1 Wasmannia auropunctata | reverse complement strand
TGATATCGGAAAATTCTAGGGCTAGCGAGTCATGAAAAAGTACACTTAATCTTAGAAGATTGCATGATTTATCGTTATCTAACAATCATGCAATCTAAAAAAAGTGCATGTACAGTCGATAACTTTTCTCGATAGCATTTCTCGAAATTATTTGTCATCGCTTTTCCACGATGCTGATTGGTTTTTTCAAAATATGGAATCTAATTATCTTTATAACAACTGATAAAGTACATGTTTTCTAAAAAATGACGTACTTCAAATACTATCAATTCTTAGTAACATATAAAAAGAGAAAACTGGGATACATTCTGTCAGTAGCGCAGCTAAAAGTTCCGAGTGACTTCCCGTCGAAAGGTTCAGTGATTGTAAAAGAATATGGAGCAAAGAGAATGTGCAGAACTCCGGGAGCAAGCCAGCCAGCTGAATACGCGAGAAGATTTTATTGCGTGGAAACAGCGTGTCGATGAGACCATCGAATTGCTTGAAGAACAGAGTCAAAATGAACATCCACGATTATTGACCGGTCCACAACAATCACTGATTAATTATATCGCGGAACTCGAAAGTTTGAAAGACTCGGTGAGTAGACGATTCGTAAATGTGAGCGCAGAATTCGACGCGAGGCTCAGATGGCGCGAGATAGATACAGCTTTCAAACGCCGTATACTGACCGGCGCCGTTATAAATTCCAAGCACATTGATCCGAGACAATTTCTCGAGGATGCACGAGAAATTGTGTTTGAACATGTGCAGAATTTTA
>NW_012052912.1:0-1591 GCF_000956235.1 Wasmannia auropunctata | reverse complement strand
CAATATATCAAATGTGTAGTCAAAAAGTATGTACACTCAAATATAACTCTTTATAACTATAATAATAAAAAACTTTTTAACTGTACATTTGATATAATGAGCATGCTATATAATACACGTCACGTATGTATGCAGTTATTTGCATAAACATATACCTCGCTCACATTATCTTTCTATTTATGTGTCAAGATAATTATAATCTGTATATATGTTAAAATTAATAAACTGATGAAAAATTTTATAATTTTTTTTAAATTTTCAGTTACATTTACTGCAAATTACTAAACTATAACGGAATTATCAGAGACGTATGACTAAAGCTTTATGCAATTACTGCATCTGAAATTTTATTTCCGTTTAGTAAATTTCAGAGACGATAACTGCATAAACCTTTAGTCACACGTATCTAAAAATTCCCATAGAAATTTCTAACAGTGTTATAGATACTGACGTACACGGACGTATATTCCTGTATAATTGTGACAAATGCAACTTACAATTAGACTACGATCGCACATAAAGATTCTGTGGTATATTAGGGTATATAATCGGGTTCGGGATACAAAGTAGGTCAAGGTCAAGGGGGAGGAGGGAATGTAGATCAAGGGTGGGGGAAGGAATTAATTAATTAATCGCTAATTAATTAATCAATTAAAAAGATACTGAACGTGAACGCTTCGAACAATAAGTTTTACTTCGATAAAAACGACAAAAACGCAGAAATTACGATTCCCGAGGGATCGTACGAATTGCGAGACATACATGACTTTTAGAAACGTGAGATTTTATGGAAACGTCCGCGACGCGACACGCCCGGTGACAACGCTGGCGACATCGAGCGCGACAAGTACAAGGAAGACTTGATAGTGCTCCGTGCGAACTACAACACGATGAGTTTTGAAATCGAATGCGTCTACAGAATAAACTTTACAAGCCCAATATTGGATCACTACTGGGAATTGCATCGAATCGTATAATACAACCGCGGCAATATGGCACAAATCGGATAAGTCAATCAACATATTGAACGTAAACATTATCCGTGTGGAGTGCAATATTATCACGGGCCCGTATAGCAAAAACGTACGGCAAAAACGCGCACACGATACACGAATTTTCGCCGAGCGTGCCGCCAGGATATAAGCTATTGGAAAAACCGGCGCAGATTATTTACCTGCCAGTCATCGCACGGAGCGTTACGGATCTAACGATACGCGTCATCGACTAGAACGGACGATTACTCGATTTTCGAGGAAAGGAGATACCGTCAGAATGCACGTATGATAGTGACAACGATAACGCGAGTGTCAGCGTGAGATGCTTGTGTTGAACGGAGTAGAGCACATTGCAGAGAGATAACGCAAGGACGGCTTACATCATTATCACCGATCAATAATACTCGCTTATCTAGTTGCATCGAAACAAAGAGGCTCAACGCGTCGATTTTACAAACGCTAATTTTTTACAAACTTTGGGATTCACGGTGCAACACCATTGAAAGGACCGACATGCTGAACGTTGGAGACGAGCCGATCTTCGTGTATTTTTGTGAAGCCGACAATCACGATGCTGTTCCTGCTTGAGTTTGAAC
>NW_012052911.1:0-1658 GCF_000956235.1 Wasmannia auropunctata | reverse complement strand
GATTCGCCACTACCATAATTGTTATTAAAGCTGCCATAATTTGAGTGCCCATGTAACGAAATGATCATGACATTGATACTCAAAATATAAACTAGACTCGGTATTTTATTCAACATGTTTGAATATGTAGTAATTAATTTTTAATATCTGAAATAAAATATGACAGTAGAAAATTATATAGCTATTTTATTTAGAATCCATACTTTACCGTATTGCTTACCATATGTACTACCATATTATACCAAATGAAAGGTTTCAATAGTTTTAGTTTGTTTTTATACCTACATTTTCTTGTTGGCTATCCTTGCTTGGTAAGCAGTCACAATTAGTATTCGTTCTTAGTGCCGATAATGATACTGAAAATTAACGATTCTGTAATTTTAAAGAAAGCAATGGAAAATTTAGTACATGATACATTATTATGGAGAATTTTTCAAACTAAAAATGTATATTCTGAAGGAGAACAAATAATGGCTAAATCAATATTTTTGCCAATAATTCGGGAACAGTTAATTACAATTTTTACTATATATTTTTTAAGTGTTTAAAACTTTAAAAACCATTTTTTTATTATGTCGTCAAAGTTAATAGAATTGTGTCAATAAAATTTTAACGATGTTAAAAATTCCTCTTCTAGGAAATTTATTGCAATAAAGCAGAACATTATTATAATTTTCCCGTTAAGTATTACAGGTTTATTTAAAAGTACTTTCTTTCAATAAATTACACTACAAGTACTTATGGTACATATCAAATGCAAACAACGGGGACAATTTAGAGAAGAACGCATGCCCTGACGTTGGATGAAAAGGGTTAAGAAAGTAATTGAAGGACATTTCATAGTTGTAAGTGACTGGTTTTGGACAGAATTTAGCTCCTGTAATGCCAAATTCGAAGTCTGTTTGTAATATACATGTACGTTGTTGTAGTTCTGAATGAGATATTATTATGCAGGCATTATTAGAACTAGGCTAAACCGTCCTACGTTTCAAAACTTGTCTAAATGCCGAATATTTTTGTAATTGTCCAAAATTGCTTATAATCGTTTATACCTTGAAAGAATTTTAGCAAAGTTTATCGCGATAACAATTAGAATATTATACGTGCTGATAACGAATAGATAAAGAGAAAATTATGTAAAAATGTAGAAATAGAACCATATTATATTTTTTAATGTTAAAAAATATAACATTTTTTTATACGTTATAAAAACAAATTTAAATATAAAAGAACCTGAAATCACATGCAATGTTGGATCTTATTATTTAATTAAAAAAAAAACTACAAAATGAGAAATTGCAGTTTTATAATTATTTTTTCTGATTTGTTTGGCGGAGAAATAGCTTTTTAAGAAATTTCTTTTTGCTTTTTATACGCATATGAATTAGCTGTTCGTAAGTTTTCAAAAACATAAAATACATAGTTCTTAATAGTTCTTAACATTTTGAAAAAAATTTCATTTATTCTTTAATGTTATACATATTAACCTTCAAACCGCACACTGCGTTCGAGCACCCACTAATACAATGATTTTGCGAATTTGGATTTGACATCTTAAATTGTACATATTTCCTGAGGATAAAGACAGAAATGTTTTGAAAATCACACTTTTTGGGGGTAAAATTTTCTCGCAAATCCAACGATATTATTCAATTTAA
>NW_012052910.1:0-592 GCF_000956235.1 Wasmannia auropunctata | reverse complement strand
TTCATAATCGTAGTTTGCGGATATGAGAATCCTATCATGTTTTTTCCATTATGATCAGCTACTATTGGATATCGCAGTTCTTTACCTGCTTTTAGAAAGATCTCCGCTAATGGTGTTTGATATAACGGAGAAGTGATATGAACTGGTCCGTCAGTACCATGATAAGTATTATCCGACTTTAACTTCGGGATATTCATTGTTTCCAATTTTTTAAAATACTTGAGAATGTCCTTGTATGCCCAGCCTTCATTCCCCATATCTGCCCAACGATCGTAATCTTCAGCTCCTCCTCTAGTAGCTATCATACCGTTTAACACACTGCTGCCACCGACTACTTTTCCCCTTGGCCAAGAGCATCTATTATCATTCATGCCACGACAGTATCTGTTCGACGGCATAGTTTTATACTTCCAATTGATATTATTGTCCAAAGATAGAAATGGAAAGATTATGGGAATGTCCATGAGAAAATTCTCGTGAGATCCGGCTTCGATCAGCAATATTTTGTTTTCAGAAATTTCGCTCAACCTCGTTGCTGTTGTAGCACCGGCCGTACCAGCACCAATTATTATAAAATCGTATGTGCCTCTGA
>NW_012052909.1:0-393 GCF_000956235.1 Wasmannia auropunctata | reverse complement strand
CGGAAAATACAAAAACTAGAAGAATGAGACGTTTTAAAGGTCCGCCAGATCGGAATGTGGTGAGCTAGATTTAAAAATTATTTTTCTCACTTTAGTGGTGTAAATGACTGTTAAAAATATTATGGAAAATGGTCTATCATAGTCAGTTTATAATATAATAATTTTATTTTAAAACAAAGTTCTAAAATTAAAAATTATAATGACTCTTTGATTAACAAATATTAAACAGATGATAAAGGCAGTTAAGAGTCCCACGCAGTTCTTGGTGCGTATATATTCTTGGTTTATTCCAATATTCTTTACATCAAATCCTTAGCGAACGTTTCGGCTTCCATCAAGCCATCTTCAGCGCAAATTAGTTATAAGCTTTCATGCTCCACATCGGTGAGTCTA
>NW_012052908.1:0-454 GCF_000956235.1 Wasmannia auropunctata | reverse complement strand
CTGAATATCTTTCAGTAGTTTCAGTAATACTTAGAAAATTATTACTGAAACTACTGAAAGATATTCAGTAATAAATTACTGTAAATTACTGCCAGTAATATTTTGGCCGGTAGTTTCAGTAATATTTTTCTATAAGGGCATAGGGCATCCGTGCTCTTTCTGTCATCCTACTCCCGATCAGCAAAATAGCGCTTACTAAAGAATTATGTCAGTGTCCGGCATTACCCAGTGGTTTCTACCTTTTTATTTATATTAAAAACATCCAGCGGTTTCGACAGTTATCTTATTGTAATTTACCACGTTCATGTAATCATCGTATTGAATTTTTGTAACTTGCGGTTGAGAAAGACCAAGTAAGGTCGAAACGTACCGCTGTGCTTACGAGTGTCGTAATAAATTAATTATATGTACAGTAACACCCAGTCGTGCTCGTATATTTGGCCGTTTTCCGTCT
>NW_012052907.1:0-674 GCF_000956235.1 Wasmannia auropunctata | reverse complement strand
TACACTGTCAATACTTTCCATACGTATATGTTTGAATATTATTAACAACTGTTTGATAAATACTCAATTTAGCGTACACTAGAACAACTGTGTTTTCCTTTTAAACATCAGTCATCCCTCTTTTTACAAAAGGAGTAAATCAAAAACATAGAAGATTTTAAAGGATAAATGTTGACTTGAAAATCCTCAGATGTCTTCAATGCGTGCTGAGTCTGATTGTGTTCTTCCAATATTTCTATAGTAACGTTTCCTTCTTCAGCTTTTAAATGTGGAATTTACAGTGAGCCTTAGTTTCAGAAGTGTCCTAAACTAACAATGACACAAGCTGTAAAAGAAGAAAAAAAGGGACACAATTATAAAGTTGAAAAAACTTCACTTTACAAATATAACATATATATTCAGATTATTCAGAATGTGTTTGAAAATTGCGAGCTCTGTACTAAAATACATAAAATATGCAAACATTAATTTAATAACATGAATCTTGCAACATGAATAAAGTCCATATAGAATAAATATTTTAGAAAAATTAGCAATATTTCAATATATAAAATAAATAATTTTTCAAACACATAATATAGTTTAAGATGAGGTAGAGAATAGAAAAAAACTAGTCGCGATGCAGTGTATGTGCTATGAAAAAAAAAATATATATATATACATACATATATATA
>NW_012052906.1:0-792 GCF_000956235.1 Wasmannia auropunctata | reverse complement strand
AGTTTTATTATACGTAGATTCTGATAAATTTCCATAGTCATTTATAAATAATTGTAGTATTCTACAAGTAAGTACATGTTTTAAGTACTTACAATCTTGTTGTTTTTTCATTTTTAAAATTTGTAAATTTTTGTACTATTTTCTAAAAAATTGTGGATTTTCATGAAATATTACTTTTATCATTTCCTTGATTTTAGAAAATTGTAATTTGTGGTATTTTTGCGTAGATGTTTCTACCTTAAAATAAATATTTTTACAAAAATAAACAAATTTTTACGAAATAATAAAAATTTCTACAAAATTTCTATTTTTGTAGTTTTTTGTAGTTATTCATCAAAATTTTTTCCGCCAGGGCACACAATATATATACTTATATTTCGAAATTTTTAGTCTTTTTTTTTCAATTATTTAAGTGTTTAACATAGATATCACAGAACCTTATATCTTTGTTCACTATTGTAATGTTACAAGAACTTAATGAAGAGGAAGAGTGACTTCTTGAAAATGCTGCAGAAATGCAGGCTCCTTCGTGACCCGAAAGTGTAAGTGAGGTCTCTTCGAAATACTTTGAACGCGTTTATCGTGAATTATTTATCGGAGAGAGAGAGTACCACGGTGTGACTCGACACAAGCTTGGCACTCCTTAAAACGCAGATAAAAGGTGTTCTAGCAATCAAGCGGAGCAGCACAATCTCAGCCGCAATCACAATCACGGTCACTGTATTGGATTACCTAAACTCTTGCTCACAAGGCTTGTGTATATAATATACAAATAAACGATGCAGTTTAATG
>NW_012052905.1:0-376 GCF_000956235.1 Wasmannia auropunctata | reverse complement strand
TTGTTCGGATGTCTGCCCGGTCTGCGTTGCCTCGTCGGTGGTGCTAGGCGGCCTCGTAGGCAACGGTTGGACGAGGGCTGGTACAGCCAGGGCCTGCAGGACGGCTTCCGGTGTCGGGCGCTCCTTGGTCTTACGAGGTGCTCTTGTCGGCCGACGGCGTGGGTCTGTTGCTGTAGATCCGACGTCAACTGCTACCAATCTCCACTTGTCTGCAGGGTTTGCGGCTGTTGGCGGTGGATTGGTCGTGGAGTGGCCGCGCTTCGGCGTTGCTATCCTGCGGGGCCTGGTAGCGACCCTTACGGCGGCCTGGGCGGTGCCGGTACCCGTTGTAGCGGTAGGCGGCAGCTTGGCGGTTGTTCGTTTAGCTCTTTCTCAA
>NW_012052904.1:0-627 GCF_000956235.1 Wasmannia auropunctata | reverse complement strand
CTATATGATAGATTATTATATCATTATTATATTAAGAGAAGGGTTCATCTACTCCGAACAAAAGAGTAAAATATTGGAGTTGTCTTGCGATCGCGTATATATTGATCGCGGAAATTAAGATATTTGTTTCATTATAAAGTTGGATATCGATATAGATAAGGGTTTCTTTGCTTTTCCCTTTGAATAAAAATTATTTTAAAGCATAAAACCAAAGTATTGAGATAAATCATATTGTATGACAATAAAAGCGCGAAATAGGGTGGGTGACGCCATCTAGCGTGTTAGGCGAAAACGTTCGACGACGTAGTATTGGCGGCAGACGTTACAGCAGCATATATCGTGTACGTCTCTGGTCGTTTCCTGCTTATCATTGTGTGCGGCAGCACACTTACGTCTGACCCGGTATCGATGAGGTAACGTGTGGTTTAGTTTTCCTGTCTGTCATGTACAGGCGACACGGTCCTGGCCACTGTCATTGGCCGCCATCAATGACTCGCCTTCTCGTTTTTTGCTTTGTATGTGCACGGCCTGGTGCACTTCTTTGCTTCATCCTTGAAACGTCTGTGGTAAAAGCATACGCATGTGGTAAAATCCGACGCTGGCGATTTGCTCCTCCACCGTGATCTG
>NW_012052903.1:0-482 GCF_000956235.1 Wasmannia auropunctata | reverse complement strand
TTTAGGCTTCTATACTTAATTCTAATGACTCACATATACTCATTTCTTTATTGCACATCTGGCTCTGCCTTCATTTCGAGCATATAACCTGCCTAACTTTTCCACGAAGTAAAGGTTTTGGTAAATTGATAGCATTAGTAGCCATGTTGAGGTTGAGGTTAAAATGGATAACGAAATCTGTAATTATTTCATTTTTCCCGTTTTTGGTACAAAATGCACCAGAGCCAGATACATTAGCATGTGTGTTTTAATCGTGGAAAAGGAAATTTTATTTTATGCGATTAATACGAAGTAGTTAGTAACCAACAAAAATGGTATTTTTGTCGATAAAACAGACGGCTTTAGCATCCTCTTAACGCATTTAGAACGAGTTCTCTCCGGAGATAGGCGGATTCTAATCCGGGAGCTCCGAGGGGAGCAAGCGGGAAAATTTTTGTATACGTACATGAGTACGTCTACTCCCTACGGGACTAGTTTCCCAT
>NW_012052902.1:0-461 GCF_000956235.1 Wasmannia auropunctata | reverse complement strand
AACTCTAAAAATCCGCTGTTTTACCGACAATTTGTGAGTATGTATGCGTGCGATATTGATGTAGTAGTGTGTAGTGATGTGTCATGTTTATTACCACATCAATATATCTCACGCATACATATACACAAATTTGTCGGTTACCAATATATCTTTATTTAGGCTTCTATACTTAATTCTAACGACTCACATATACTCATTTCTTTATTGCACATCTGGCTCTGCCTTCATTTCGAGCATATAACCTGCCTAACTTTTCCACGAAGTAAAGGTTTTGGTAAATTGATAGCATTAGTCGCCATGTTGAGGTTAAAATGGATAACGAAATCTGTAATTATTTCATTTTTTCCCGTTTTTGGTACAAAATGCACCAGAGCCAGATACATTAGCATGTGTGTTTTAATCGTGGAAAAGGAAATTTTATTTTATGCGATTAATACGAAGTAGTTAGTAACCAACAAAAA
>NW_012052901.1:0-784 GCF_000956235.1 Wasmannia auropunctata | reverse complement strand
TCTGTTATTTCGGAGAAATCTTTACTGCAATGTATCGGTAATTAATTCCGATCTTCCAGCATTGACTTAAATCGTAGTTGTATGCACTCATACAAAAGAAGAAAATCATGTTTACAATATGTTATTGCGATTACTGAGTGGCCTCACATATATGATCCAAACAATATACCAATATATGTTTTGTTCATTTGTGCAAAATTATTGCACTCATGACAAATATAATTTTTTTAAAATGTTGTGCATGTGTGCGAGTAATTAAATTTTCGTGTATGTGGTGTGTAAATACGCGCGCGCGTGCGTATAAATAAAAGTGTGAATAAAGACTCAAAGAGATGAAACACGTTAACCTAGGTCATATAGCCTGACGATGAAGGTCAATTTGGGATGTTTGAGCCATCATAATTCCAAAAGTATTGATTATTTGGCCATTGAGATTTAAATTTTGATCAGTGGGTCAAAACTACATCATATTAAAATTTCAACTAATTTGACTGGGATTCCCTTTCCAAAAGTGTAATCAAAACTGGCCGTCCTTTAATAAGGTTCAACTTTATTAAATCTGCTAAAATCACACAAACGTAGAGATTGCAGAACAGTCAAAATGTCAAGAGAGCGAGCTTCCAGAAGATTTTATCGCGTAGACAGCACTAATGATTTGTTTGAGTTTATGGATCGTGGCTATTCAGCTCAACATGAAAACCGATGGAACTTTGAAGTTGCTTGGGAAGCTGCCAATAAAGGTGCAACATTTATATATATTATATACGTGTGTGTGTGTGTGTGT
>NW_012052900.1:0-709 GCF_000956235.1 Wasmannia auropunctata | reverse complement strand
ATTACCGACATTTGCATTCTAAGTAATAACTCCGAAACGATTGAACGGATTTGAAAACGCTTTTACAGGATTGAAATAGAGATAAAATGTAAACGCGCGAATTATAAATTTGTAGTAAAAACGAAAAAATAACCTTTTTTTTGTGTCGTACAAGTATCATAACTTCTCACCTGACGTAAACATTTCATTAATACAAAAGTTCTATATATAGCTCATATGTACAAAAAAAGTAGCTTGCGCGCATCAAATTACTTGCACGAGTAATACAAGACCTTTTGAGCTACAATTGGAAGCGTAGAGAAACAATTATCCCTTAGAATGCAATTTGTGGTAATTCGTACGCTCGACTAAGGTAAAGAAGCAAAAATTACGTTTGGCAGTAGTACCGGATTTTCCAAGAGATGGCACTTCAATAAGTTAGATAAGGACATTCCACGTGTTTGAGTGAGACAGAAGATATCGTAAGACGTTCATTTAGAGATACCACTAACACTGAAGAGTTTGCTTTATCGATCTTGTACACATTTTTCCGACCTTCCAGCATCGCTTTAAATAATTATTTGAATTTACGCAACCTGAGAACGCGCTAGATTGTTTATTGATGAATGTTATCATATCGTGTGGCCTCGGTGGTCTAGGACGCCTGTCCGGCAAACGGAAATCCGGGTTCGTTTCCTGGTTGTGAACATGAAGTGATATTTTTTCGCAA
>NW_012052899.1:0-321 GCF_000956235.1 Wasmannia auropunctata | reverse complement strand
CAATTTACCTTGCAAGTATATCTCTTATTTTGACGGTCTCTCTCATTTGTGCTTTACTTTCCATATATTTTGTTAATTCTTCGCCACACTCCTTCAGAATCGGAAACATCTGCTTTATTTTTCCTGGAGTAAAAGTGGGTGTTAGTTTAATGCGTAAATTTCGCCATTTCTTTCCAGGTATAAGAAACAAATGACCAGTCAGTGGATCAATCTTTTCGTTACAGTATAGGCCACGATCATGGAAACTTTCGAATTCCTTTGCCAACACCGTTCGAATAAGCTCGGGATCGGTGATTACCAAATTTGGTTTATAAAATACAT
>NW_012052898.1:12769-14262 GCF_000956235.1 Wasmannia auropunctata | reverse complement strand
TTTGCACTAAAGAAATAAACTTACCGACAACAAACATTTGCGTGCCAAAGGGAACATTAGTAACTATACCGCTGCTTGGTTTACAGCGAGATCCATCGATATACCCAGACCCAGATAAATTTGATCCTGAACGATTCAACGCAGACAAGATAAAAGAGAGGCATCCTTACTCTTTTATACCATTTGGACATGGTCCGCGATACTGTATTGGTAAGAATATTAATTAATTAATTGATATATTTAATTTCATTTATATTTAAATTAATAATCCAAATATTTTTAATTTTAATCATATATAAGTCTATTTGTTACAATATTTACATTTAAATTGGTAATGACCATTTTAAATATTTTAATATTTGTCATTTCAAAATCTTTTTTAATTATAATAAAAACATAAGCTTTATTTGTAGCAAATTTTGTTAGTAAAATACAATAATAAATATTCAAAAACGCATTTTAAATATTTTGTTTAATATTATTTTAAAAATAATCAATGAATCAATAACACGAACATTATCCCAAGAAACTTTAATAAGATATTTATTTGAATAAAGAAGGAATTACGATTTAGGCCATTTTTGACCCTCTCCCCCGAATTTAAATAAAATCTCCACATATGCTTCATAATTCTCTAAAATAATATGATTTTAAACTTCGTCGTTTATGAATTATTACATTTTGAATTTGAGTGATTTATATCAGGGGATTTGGCACTTTTCAATAATTAAGGTTTTTTTGACAATGTTCCTGGAATTACCTCTTTAGCAAACTTTTTCGGAAACTTGCCTAGAGTATCACCTAGAATATTTTAAGAAATGAAAGCGAAGTAAGCGTTCGCACACTGTCATCCAGCGCATTGAATCCACGAATGCGCTATCTACATAAGTATCTATAATGGTTCAAAACCATTTAAATTAGAGCTTGCCGATTCGAACTAACGATTGTTTCATGATTTAAAATAGATAAGTAAATAAGTAAAGAGAACATGAATAAGTCCAAAAGATCGGCTTATTAGAAAAGGAAAGGGGAAAATTGTGCAAAATGAATAGATCTTTAAGATTTTGTTCTGACGAAGAAATATGGAATGGAGAAAAATGTTTTCCTCATCAAGATAATATAAATTGTCGATATTTGCATTAACTAATTATCTCCATGTGCACCACGCAAAGGTTGCTTGGTCGGATTTGCATATTATATATGTGGGCAAGCACATATGTGCAGACATGCAACATTTACGTGGTGCACGTGGAGATAATTAGTTAATGCAAATGCCGACAATTTATATTATCTTGATGAGGAAAACATTTTTTTCCATTCCATTCCTCTTTCTCACGGTCAGAACAAAATCTTAAAGATCTATTCATTTTGCACAATTTTTCCCCTTTCCTTTTCTAAGTTAATCTATTGGACTCATTCATGCTCTCTTTACTTATTTACTTATCTATTTTGAATCATGAAACTATCGTTAGTTCGAATCTGCAAGCTCTAAT
>NW_012052898.1:0-1760 GCF_000956235.1 Wasmannia auropunctata | reverse complement strand
AATGGCGAAATTTACGCACTAAACTAACACCCACTTTTACTCCAGGAAAAATAAAGCAGATGTTTCCGATTCTGAAGGAGTGTGGCGAAGAATTAACAAAATATATGGAAAGTAAAGCACAAATGAGAGAGTCCGTCAAAATAAGAGATATACTTGCAAGGTAAATTGTTTTTAGAGAATCATTACTTAAATTAAGTTTTTAAACAACAAAGAATAGATACCATAACTTTAAAGATAAGAGTTATTGTTTATAAACAGTTAATGTACTCGTAAAAAAGAAATAAGCAGCATATTCTTCTTGTGCAAACAATTTTTTTATTTTGCATATATTATTGCTATTCCACAAGAACGTGGAAATATTTGTAGTTCAATTGAAGAGAAACAGCCTTTTGCATAATTATATTGCGAAAGAATATACAACTACTTAATAAAATTAAAAGAGAGATAAGCAGCATATTTTCTTTTTGTGCAAATCAATTTTTGTATTTTGCATATATTATTGCTATTCCACAAAAACGTGGAAATATTCGTAATTCAATTGAAGAGAAACAGATTATGCAAAACTTTTACATAATCATATTGCAAAAGAATATAGGTACAACTACTCAATAAAATTAAAAGAGAGATAAGCAGCATATTTACAATTTTTTTACTAATTTAATTTGCATACATTAGTACTATTCCACAAAAACGTGGAAATATTACGGTATAAATAAGTATTCAATGAAAGATAGAATTGAATTAGACAAACAATTTTTTGCATAATTATATATTGCAATTGAATATACAATTAACCAAATATAGTGAAGTAATTGCCTATGAGAGCCAACATGGGTGTTGGTGTGTGAAATTCCTATTGTCACATTATCCAACCACACACACGATCTGCGCGCCGCACGGTTTGAAGGTCTTGAAACATGCATAAAGCCGGAAACTTGTAACTAATTAAATTGACAAACAATTAAATATATATCTTTCGATGCTAATATGCATTTATAAGATTTCCCTCCTCCCAAATCTGTAAAGAAATTTATAGCAAAAAATATCACCTCAGGGAATCGAACCCGGATCTCTCTGCACTCCGGGCGGGCGTCCTGACCATTTGATCACCTGTGGAATATCCGGGTTCGATTTCCAATTGAGGTGATATTTTTTGCAATAAATTTCTTTACAGATTTGGGGGGAGAGGAATCTATAGAGGCATATTAGCATCGAAAGATATTAAATAGTTGGTCAATTAGTTACAAGTTTCCGGCTTTATGCAAAGAGCTGTGTTTCAAAACCGACAAACCGTGCGGCGCACAGATCGCGGTTGAATATTGACAATAAGAATTTCACACACCAATACTTGTGCCGGCTCTCATAGGTAATTAGTTCACTATATTTAGTTTATTAATTGAATCCTATTCCTTTTAAATATCCAATTAGCAGGGTTGGGTAGTGCTTAGTTAAAAAGATAAAAGTTAAGTTAAAAAATTAAAAAATTAAATAATTTTAACTTAACTTAGTTACATTTTAGGCTCTTAACTTTTAACTTAATTTAGTTACATTTTATCGATAACCACTTTTAACTTTTGATTTAATTTTCTTGAAGTTACATTTTTAATGCTTCTTGTAAACTTAAAATAAAATACATGTCTAAGTTAGTGTCGTCAAACTCAAATTGGAGAACACACATCAAGGCAATTGTAATAATATAATAAATATATAGTTTGGCCGCGGGAAGGAATCACCGTTCGCGGACCTTCTGTGCATTAAAT
>NW_012052897.1:0-341 GCF_000956235.1 Wasmannia auropunctata | reverse complement strand
TGAGAGAGATAGCATTTGCGGGGAATGCTGTCTCATTTTATCTTATAGTAAGATTGGTAAGATGGCCGATGTCAACAGCTGTCAATTGACACCAGCGTCATCTTACAGTAAGATAAAAGAGAGAGCATTCCCCTCAAATCGCACTATCTCTCTCAGTCGTATTCTGCCAACTTTCGGCTTCACCTCCTCCACATCAAAAGCATAGGAATGCTCGGTCTATTATATATGTCGTTGTGCATAACGCATATGACGTAAGGTATAAGAAAATCAACCAATCAGAGTATGAAATGAAGGACTCTAATTGGTTAATTTTTTATGCCTTATGTTTTATGCATTATGCA
>NW_012052896.1:0-1070 GCF_000956235.1 Wasmannia auropunctata | reverse complement strand
TGACATCACAGAGGCTATTATTTTCACAGACTCGAGAAGCGTTCTCATGGCCATTGCTTCACAGGATCATAAACAGGGCAACTACATCATCTAATCGAGGCAGAATCAGAAGGAAGAACTATTACCCTCTGTTGGATTCCATCACACAAGGGAATTCCAGGAAATGAAAAAGCGGATCGTCTCGCCAAGCTGGCTTTTTCCAATGGTATAAGACCGGCATTCTTTGACATCCCCTATACGGATCTCCAAGTAGAGGCTAAAACTCACCGCCAAAGCTCTTTTAAACAATATTTAGAAAAAGCTTCGTTGGTCAAAGGAGTGCAATACGCTGAGCTGTATCTTAATGACTCTCTTAATCCTTGGTTTTTTAATAAACGCCTGAATAGAGAGGAAATAGTCTGTGTCAGCCGTATTCGAAGTAACCACTACAATTTAAACTATAGCCTTTACAGGAAGAACATTGTCGATGCTCCGGATTGTCCCTGTGGTGAAACAAGACAAGACGTCAGTCACATTGTATTTTACTGCCCGCTTTGCATTCAAAAATCTGTCAAACTCCGAAACCACATAAAAGAAAACTTCCCTACACTTATAATCGATCTTTTCCCCATGCTTAAAGATCCTTCTCCCAGACCTCTCTGCCCAGACTCTGCACTCTTCTGACATCATACTTTAAATCCCTTGAAATAACTATATGATCTCGCTGGTGGCTTTCTCTCTCCTGTGTTGCTGCACCTGCGCTCAGTCAAGGCTGTATAGCCCAACGACATATATATATAGACCGAGCATTCTGTCCACAGCATGAAGCCGAAAGTTGGCAGAATACGACTGAGAGAGATAGCATTTGCGGGGAATGCTGTCTCATTTTATCTTATAGTAAGATTGGTAAGATGGCCGATGTCAACAGCTGTCAATTGACACCAGCATCATCTTACAGTAAGATAAAAGAGAGAGCATTCCCCTCAAATCGCACTATCTCTCTCAGTCGTATTCTGCCAACTTTCGGCTTCACCTCCTCCACATCAAAAGCATCGGAATGCTCGGTCTATTATATATGTCGTTGGTATAGC
>NW_012052895.1:0-383 GCF_000956235.1 Wasmannia auropunctata | reverse complement strand
AACAAATATTGGCAAAGATGCTCCCTCCCGAAATTGCAAAAGCCGCATTCATGGAATATTTCGAAGAATTACCTCTTGATGTGTCGGTCTTCTACACCGATGATTCAAAGGTAGATGATCACACCCCAGTGGGTTCGAGCGTCTATTCACCTAGCAACAACTTTATAGCATGTCACAAACTTCCTTCTTTATCTTCCATCTTCACTGCCGAGGCTTGGGCTATAATGCATGCAATTATTGCTATCGCTGATCTTGACATCACAGAGGCTATTATTTTCACAGACTCGAGAAGCGTTCTCATGGCCATTGCTTCACAGGATCATAAACAGGGCAACTACATCATCTAATCGAGGCAGAATCAGAAGGAAGAACTATTACCCTCT
>NW_012052894.1:0-1300 GCF_000956235.1 Wasmannia auropunctata | reverse complement strand
GCTGGTCCTAGTTTCATATTGGCGGGAAACTCTCATTGTTTCTCTGAATGGGGAACTAGTCTCGTAGGGAGTACGTACTCATGTACGTACTCATGTACGTACACAAAAACTTCCCCGCTCGCTCCCCTCGGAGCTCCCGGATTAGAATCCGCCTATCTCCGGAGCTCCCTGTTAGAACTCGTTCTGTATGCGTTGAAGACTCAATAATGAGTCTCGCTAGACGATCAAAGCTGGTTAATGATGATGCAATGTTGTCAGTAGATGTATAAGGCGGGTTCTAACTAGGGAGCTCCGAGGGGGGTGGCGGGCGAGGGGGTCGGCGGGTCGGCGGGAGGGGTCGGCGGGAGCGCGGGAGGGGAGGCGCGGGAGGGGAACGGCTCAGAACGTTCACGGTCTGATGCGGGGTCCGGCGGGGAGGGGGAAGGCCGCGTAAAGCCGCTCGATCAGCTGGCCTGACCGCGGGGTGCGGGATGCGCGGGGGCGGGGGAACCGCGTTGTGGGTGCGGGATGCGCGGGGGCGGGGGAACCGCGTTGTGGGTGCAGGATGCGCGGGGCGGGGGAACCGCGTTGTGGGTGCGGGATGCGCGGGGACGGGGAACCGCATCGTAGATGCGGGATCCGCGGGAAAGAGGGAACCGCGTCGTAGATGCGGGGTCCGCGGGGAAGAGGGAACCGCGTCGTAGATGCGGGATCCGCGGGGAAAGGGGAACCGCGCTCGCGTTCGCGCTCGCGCTTGCCGCCGCCGCCGCCGCTCGCGTTCGCGCTCGCGCTTGCCGCCGCTCGCGTTCGCCGCCGCCGCCGCCGCTCGCGTTCGCCGCCGCGTTCGCCGCCGCGTTCGCCGCCGCAGCCGCCGCCGCCGTTGCGCACGGGCCCCACCCCACGCTTATCGCTCGCGAAGAGGAATAGGAGGAGAAGAAATAGATAATTAAATTAAAAGTTTTTATTTAAAGATTAAAATACTAAATGTTTATTTTAAATTTATATATATATATATATATATAATATGATTTCTGCATATCTGTCGCCATCTGCAACAGACAAAGGAAAGAAAATTTTTAAAAAATGCGAAGAGAAGAAAGAAGGATAGCTAGCAAAAAATTACTCACGTTAATTGTAAAAGGCAACCCGCCTCGTATCCGACGCCACGTCGAGGATGACGCGCAGCGGCGCCTCCTCGCACGGGCTCGCCGGTGCCTGCGGGCTGTCCCCCTGTGAGCTCGATGTCTCCTCACATGGACCCTCCACCTGCGGGCTGTCTTCCTGCGAGCTCGATGCCTCCTCGCGCGGGCTCGCCTGCAGG
>NW_012052893.1:0-510 GCF_000956235.1 Wasmannia auropunctata | reverse complement strand
CCGCACTGCATGACTTCCGATCTCGCATGTTACGCGGATGCGGGTAAGCATGTAATAAGCGAGTCGGCCTGCCGAAGAGAAACCGCTTTTAATTTTCCATTCTCTGAGATATTACGATCCCACATTACGATCGTGAAATACGCGAATTGCGAGTAGTAGATAGGCAGAAGGGTTTCCCGATCAATGAACGGGGGCCAGCGAGGGTGCGACGTGTGCGGGTGAAGGGAGGGAGGTAAGACGGGAGGTAGCATGCCACAAGATGTCGCTACTTTCTGTCTTGCTATCCCCACTCGTTACCGCATATGCCTCACCCCGCTGGTCCTAGTTTCATATTGGCGGGAAACTCTCATTGTTTCTCTGAATGGGGAACTAGTCTCGTAGGGAGTACGTACTCATGTACGTACTCATGTACGTACACAAAAACTTCCCCGCTCGCTCCCCTCGGAGCTCCCGGATTAGAATCCGCCTATCTCCGGAGCTCCCTGTTAGAACTCGTTCTGTATGCGTTGA
>NW_012052892.1:0-660 GCF_000956235.1 Wasmannia auropunctata | reverse complement strand
TGTGTATAAGAGACAGCCTTTCTGTCTACCATCTAGTAAAATACATATTTTATGAAATGGTATACAGGAGGGAGGTCGATTATATAAGAGAAAAAAAGGCTTATAGATGGAACATCAGAGGTATCAATTTGGCAGAGGCGCAGGACACACGTATCGACAAAATACATTTTCACACTGCGCCCCTTTATTTCATACATTTTTTACAAAACTATGTATATCTTTTTGGTGATTCTCATATTTGTAATAACTATATTTTTGGGTTTATAATATATTCTAAGTAATCATACATATACTTGTACATTTTTCTAAAAACCCTATATCGCAATGGGCAAAAGCGTATGCATGGAAGCGAAAAGAGTGCGAGCAACGGGTGGGAGCGAGAGAGCGAGCAACGGGTGGGAACGCGAGGGAGACCGCGTGCGTGGGAGTGAGAACGCGTGGAAGCGTGAGCGCGAGGGAGACCGCGTAAGCATGGCAGCGGCGTGCGAGGGAGCGAGAACGCGTGGGAGGGAGAGCGCGCTATGGGCACGCTATGCGTGCGCGTAAGCGAGAACGCGTGGGAGGGAGAACGCGCTATGCGTGAGAGCGAGAGCGCAACGGGTGGAAGGGAGAACGCGCTATGCGCGAGATCGCTATGCGTGCGCGTAAGCGAGAACGCGA
>NW_012052891.1:0-395 GCF_000956235.1 Wasmannia auropunctata | reverse complement strand
TATGAGAGTGGGAGATTCCGAGCCTCTTCGCTCAACAGCTTTCCGCCTTACCGACAAGCCTCTGTCGATACGCGCGCTGGTTAGGATTCCGTGCCACCTCTTTGCTCAACATGTTTTTCGCGTATCGGCGGGAGTTTTTCAGCCTCTATATCGAGGCGCGCTGGCTAGAATTAGTAGGATTCCGTGCCACCTCTTTGCTCAACGTGTTCTCCGCGTATCGGCGAGAGTTTTCGAGCCTCTATCAAGGCGCGCTGGCTAGGATTAGTAGGATTCCGTGCCACCTCTTCGCTCAACGTGTTCTCCGCGTATCGGCGAGAGTTTTCGAGCCTCTATCGAGGTGCGCTGGCTAGGATTAGTAGGATTCCGTGCCACCTCTTTGCTCAACGTGTTCTCCG
>NW_012052890.1:0-1015 GCF_000956235.1 Wasmannia auropunctata | reverse complement strand
ATACAAAATATATATATGTATAATTGATGTAAAAATGTAAATGTTATCCGCAATATCTAGATTTTGAAAAATAAATCTATAAGTATAGAATTACTTTGTGGACTTACACATACACAGAACTGCGACATCCCTCGTATTGGAAGATAAGGCATAAAGCACAGAAGGGAGAAGATCCGATTCGCAATGGCAAAAGCCATGTGCGCCATGCACGAGCACTCGATTTCGGGATGCGGTCGCACGTGCACGCGCGAATGTAGAAGCGAAACCCAAAACGACGTGTGTGCTCTATCGGCGCGTTATCTCCCTGCGGCGCAGCGTTGCGGCTCGAGCGCGTAATCTTGGTCGACAATAAGGAGAGATTACCGCGCGCGACAGGGGGATGTTCGTAGGTATCTCTGTATATCGTGTTATGAGGATGTAACGGTGGAAGGGGTGCCATGCTTTCTCTCTCTCTCTCTCTCTCTCTCTCTCTCTCTCTTCCCGCCTCTTCCTCGTCGCCTCGTCCGCCTCCCTTCTCCCCCGCCCCGCCGTACGGATGCTCTTCCGTGACTATTGCGACGGCGTTGTCTCGGCCTGCGACGTGTAGCGAAATGTCACGGCGAGGCACGCCGGCCCCGCGGGTTCGTCGCCCGCTCCCCGGGATTGAATCGTCCCGAATAAACGTTTCGAACGGGGAAAACATTGTTAACACGCTCGTCGCAACGGAGGAGAAAAGAAATTTAGGCAGAGGGAAGCGTCGAGAGGCGAGCCTCGAAATTTTTTGCTTATATTTCGTTGCGTCGTTCTGTGCCAGGTTTAAATCCAGTCTCACGCCGCGTGATCCAGATTCGCAGCATTTTCTTTTACAAATTGACAGCTGTTCTAGAATCGATTCTTTTACGTAATATTGCTTGATACAGCTCCTTTCCTAATCAACAGATGTTCTTGTCATTGAAATTTCATCACCTAAAAAAAATATTCTACTGTGTAAGTTGGGAATTTTTCTTAACACTTCCTTTATGAAAAATCTTACAAA
>NW_012052889.1:0-1237 GCF_000956235.1 Wasmannia auropunctata | reverse complement strand
TTAATTCCGCAAGTGATACTGAATTGCTAGATCCATCATACTTCAATTTTTATAATGTGGACAAAGAGACTACTCCAAAATAAAATTGAAATTTTGACAATCATTATGATTATACCGAATCTAAATTGCTATTTCTTAACGTCGATTACTTTATATACATTTTATATTTGACTCTTATTGCTTTACATTAATTACTGTTACGTATCGATCATGTGACTCATGTGTTTCCGTATTTCTTTAAATTTTTGCGGCTGAAGAAGGCTAAGTAAAGTCGAAACATGTACGTTTAATTGATTAAAATAAATTTTATGTTTAAATTTTATGTTTATATTTAATTTTATATTTAAGTGTCACCTTATTAGTGCTCGTTAGTTTGGCTTATTCTATAATTTGAATGATATTTTGTATTTAAAAATGTTTAAATTTCATATAATAGACATTAATTTGAAATGTGACAACATCAACTTCTGCTTTAAATGACCCATTTTTGTTCTAAATCCGAAGAGAAAATATTACCATTCGATATAGAGCATACTCAATTCAAATTTTTTGGGATTCTTTTTTAAATCACTTCCCTAATTTTTAAATGGCGTGGGTGGTCTAAGACACGCTATACATATACGTAGTATATCAATTAATTATAAACAATAAATATTTTACATTTGCAAATTTATATTTTCAAATTAATAAAACTATTTAATTTTTTAAAACTAATGAAATTATTTGTGTTGATTTTTTCCGTAGTTTTGTGTAACCTTCATCTTGAATATGACATTCGAAATTGCCAGTTCATAGTACAAACTAATTATTACTTAATTTTATATTTAATTAAATTAAAAAATATATCAATACTTTTGAGTATTAAAAATATTTTAATACTAGGAACCAAAACAAAAAGAGATGTATACGGGAGGAGTATTTAACAACAAGAATCCATCTGAAATAAAAGCTTTATTCAATGGAGGTACTAAAACTTTATCAGAGGAGATTATAAACTGGCCAGAAGTAAAAAAGTAAGTACTATACATACTGTGAACGAGATTTCTTGTTCTACTCTGTCTGAAACATTATTTAATGTAATACAATTAGCCATATTAAATGTGAAATGATTAAACATATTAAGCAGAAGATAACAAATATAAATACAAATTGCGCTGTTTAGAATAAATATTTACATAATTATTATCTGTACAAATTTATGTTTATGTAATTTTTATTTCTAGATATTCGGAAAAGA
>NW_012052888.1:0-328 GCF_000956235.1 Wasmannia auropunctata | reverse complement strand
AAAATCTCCTCCATCGAGGCCGAGGCGTCGGCCTTGAGGGAGGAGCTAGAGCGATTGACCGGCGACATGGTGGAAATGGAGAGGGCTCTGGCTCAGGCCAGGGAGCCCCCCCCGGATCCTGTGCCGCCGGTGAGCCCGACTCTGGGCACCTCAGGCGTGAGGAGCCGGGCCGGGGAGGGGCGGCTTCCGACAGAACGGGAGCGGCCCCTTCCTCGGCTCAGGAGACGGTCGATCCCCCCCCGGGGCCCCCGGTGCACTAATTGCATGGTGGTCGCGAGGGGGTTCGAGGAGAGGATTAGGAGGCTGGAGGAGGCGCATGGGGCGCCTC
>NW_012052887.1:0-389 GCF_000956235.1 Wasmannia auropunctata | reverse complement strand
ATACTAGTTTAGGCCCTACAAAAATAAACGCGACAGTTTTATCAACTTTGTATAGGCGACACGTATAAAAATGCAATTTTTAATTGCTTATATCTCAGTATTGAGATGGTCAATCTCATTCTAATTGCACAAGCGTGTCAACGACTTCTAGTACAACATATAGTTTCAATTTCAAGAAATTCTCAATATTTTGTACTATCTTAATATTGAAACAAGATCAGTCTAAATAATTTAAGATGCAATTTTTTGTTTTAATATTAATAAAACAATGACACTAGACTGATAAATAAAAATACAACTATACAAATGAAAGCCTTTTCGAGTTAGAGCTTTCAGCTTCGTGCTTAATTATATTTTAACATAAATTTATATATACATATCCAATTTTA
>NW_012052886.1:0-795 GCF_000956235.1 Wasmannia auropunctata | reverse complement strand
CTATGCTAACTTTGTTTTTACTAACCTTTATATTTTTCACAATATGTACACTTTACTAATATATTTTCTATCACAATATATACATTTTACTAATATATATTTCCTATTACGATACGAACATGCAATTCACGACTTAATAATCAGTCGTAAAAATGATATGTAGGTACTACACTAAAAATGGTATGTAGGGGAGAGTTGCCGAATACGTACCACTTAAGATATTTTTGGTTATATTTCACATTTGATACTATTTAAAATGCAAACAAACGTTGGAAATTGTAGCTTGATGTTCAAAGCATCAAATATTACATGTTAAATCTTTCATTAATAGCAAATTAATTTGTTCTAAGCTTTTTTATAACAACGTGCTGTCAAAAGCACGATTCAGCACGATTCAGCCGGTCGCCTAAATCATACCTGTGAGTTTTATTAACAGTATTTCCTTCTAAACTATTGAATTTATGAATGAAAATAATTAAAAACACAAGATTGATAAAAGAATCTTGAATTAATATCTACTTTAATTGTAATTTATCAAAGAATATAGCTGTTTTGCTTACACAACTCGATGACGGTTTTTTCCTCTACAGACTTGCTACAGAACAACTTTAATCGTGTTAAAATAAATACAATGTTAATTATGTCATGTGATCCAAAGATAAAGATACATTAGTGTTCCTAAATTGTACCGATACGATATAAGAACTCTTATGCTGGTTAGGTTAGGTTACGATTTAGGAAACTTGACAGAGATGATAAAAATATTGATATAATTTTTAAGATCGGAAGAGCACA
>NW_012052885.1:0-685 GCF_000956235.1 Wasmannia auropunctata | reverse complement strand
ATATAATTACTGACAGCACATTTCATGAGACAAAATAAATTGATAATATAATAGATACCACAATTTGTAAGTAATAATTTGTAAGACAATAATTTTTAAGCAATCTTTTTGATAGCGAATGTAGAGCCTTTAAAGAAAGATTCAGAAAATCAGCAACATCCCGATACATAACTGTGGCAGATGCTATAATACAGCTGTGTGTGTTGAATTTGGATGAATTATTGTTATTACAAAATACATCCAGAATTCTTCTTTCTGTTATAAATGTAATAAAATAACACTAAAATCGTTACATCAATTAGTTGTCGATTAATTGTTGATTAATTAATAAATAATGTAACTTACAATTTATACAAATTAAATTAATATTTGAACGGTTAAATACAATATTTATTTTATCGTATAAAATTTTTTGCAGTCTAGTAGTGTATCATGTAAGGAATGATTGGACGTGCTCAATGCGGTCATAAGCATATTGGCTATAATATACAGCCAATATATTATAACAATATATTAGCTATATTAATAATTAGATCGACATACTCGTCCAATTCATCTGGTACAATTTCCGGCAAAAATTCATAATAACAGTCTGAAATAAATGCAAATTATTAAATAAAAACTATTTATTATGAAAAAATAAGTAAAATTACTATGCTAACTTTGTTTTTATTAACCTTTATAT
>NW_012052884.1:0-343 GCF_000956235.1 Wasmannia auropunctata | reverse complement strand
ATAAAATTCTACTGTATAAAATAAATAAAACTAATATTTATTATTTAAAAGTTATTATTTATAATAAATGAAAAACTTGCTCGCTTGCTTTCGTAATATTAAAAATTCTACGTACGACTTTTGCTTAAAGATTTCGAATACTTTGTTGCGCCTGTTGCTTCTTTTGCTGTTCCAACAAACTTCTGATTGTGAGTCATAGTTGCATCTTTTATTTTTGGAATAGCTTCGCCTAAATAAATATACGCAAAAAAAGATAATGTATAAAATGGATAATTTTATACAGATTGTACATATAAAAATCTGTCTCTTATACACATCTCTGAGCGGGCTGGCAAGGCAGACC
>NW_012052883.1:0-357 GCF_000956235.1 Wasmannia auropunctata | reverse complement strand
AATTGTTGATAAGAACTAAATACTCCAAAAAATATCATATTAATTGTTGATTTATTTATACAAAAAATACAGTTTTTAATTAATCAATTCTAACAAATTGTATCATGTGTATCAAGATAAAAAATAAAATATTCCACTCTAACTTATTTAGTGTATACTCCAGAGTAAATCAAGGTTATTTTTAGACATTCATTATTGTTATAAAATTCTACTGTATAAAATAAATAAAACTAATATTTATTATTTAAAAGTTATTATTTATAATAAATGAAAAACTTGCTCGCTTGCTTTCGTAATATTAAAGATTCTACGTACGACTTTTGCTTAAAGATTTCGAATACTTTGTTGCGCCTGTTG
>NW_012052882.1:2816-3245 GCF_000956235.1 Wasmannia auropunctata | reverse complement strand
ACTTTGTTCTACCTTCGGTTTACCCTGTTCATTTCTGTATCTATTATTATAGTAATTTGCCTTATTCTGAGGTCTTTTTAATTTCTCTTCCGCAGTAGCTCCCAGAATCGCTTCCTCTAAAGTCGCGTAATTTCGCGAGCGCACTATAGTTTGCGTTTCCTCACGAAGTCCTAACTGAAATACCTCTAGGGCCATTCTCTGTATAGTCTCCTGTATCGCCTTTTTCTGTTCGATTGTTCTCGCCTTGCCCTCAATCAGGGCCTGATAAAACTCCACTGATAGCTTTTCCACGCGTGCTCCGTATTCGCGCGCGCTCTCGCCAGGCTTCTGCCTTTGCGTATAAAATTCATTTTGTAATTGCGACGCGCTTCTTTTGCCAAATAGCAATGCCTCTATTTCTTGCTTTCAGTTGAGCATACGAGCGAATTT
>NW_012052882.1:0-534 GCF_000956235.1 Wasmannia auropunctata | reverse complement strand
TGAGTAATACGATATTGTGGATCTTGAGGGAAATGCTCAATTACATTTGTTTCAAAAATTTTTATCAAATGCGAACGCATTAACTTATGTTCATACTTAACTTTATCAGGTTTAATGTTAAATAATAATGACGTCGCAAAAGCTATAGCAAAAACACCACAGTCGCTATAATTTGGTTGACGTTGCACATTAGGAAATTTGACAGGATGTTTGTGAAAGTCATATGTTGGAAATAATCTTTTTAAGAATTGTTCATGATGTTTGTGCAATGTTTTATTATTTAACGAATCATAAATAAATATATTTCTTCTGTCGTAATAGCTACATACCCAATGTCCATCTGATGGACCAGATGAACTGTGTAATATTTGTATATGCTTAGTATCTTTTGACATAGGTTGTATTGTATTTAATAATTGTATCCTCCATGTTTCGACAGGTCTATAATCTGAACAACTTGTTAAAAGTCGTTGGAAATGATCCATATGAACGTCCGTAAGCCATTCGCCTTGAACAATTATATCTCTATCGATA
>NW_012052881.1:0-476 GCF_000956235.1 Wasmannia auropunctata | reverse complement strand
TAATTTATTTGATTTATGTTGTTCTGTCTCGCATTGACGCTTCTTATATAACCAAAATGCATCAGCTTCTCTTGCTTTTATTACTGCTAATGGAAGTACTTTTTGAGTAATACGATATTGTGGATCTTGAGGGAAATGCTCAATTACATTTGTTTCAAGAATTTTTATCAAATGCGAACGCATTAACTTATGTTCATACTTAACTTTATCAGGTTTAATGTTAAATAATAATGACGTCGCAAAAGCTATAGCAAAAACACCACAGTCGCTATAATTTGGTTGACGTTGCACATTAGGAAATTTGACAGGATGTTTGTGAAAGTCATATGTTGGAAATAATCTTTTTAAGAATTGTTCATGATGTTTGTGCAATGTTTTATTATTTAACGAATCATAAATAAATATATTTCTTCTGTCGTAATAGCTACATACCCAATGTCCATCTGATGGACCAGATGAACTGTGTAATATTTGTA
>NW_012052880.1:0-410 GCF_000956235.1 Wasmannia auropunctata | reverse complement strand
AGTTTGAATATTATTGTCTAATACTTCTATAATGTCTTTTAAAGTGCTTTGCGTTAACTCCTTTGAAGCGCTTTGTGATAGTATTTCCTTTGTATCGCTTTGAAGTATAAATTGTACTTTATTTAATTCCTTTGAAGTAGCATAAATATTATGTTTTCTTAATTTATTTGATTTATGTTGTTCTGTCTCGCATTGACGCTTCTTATATAACCAAAATGCATCAGCTTCTCTTGCTTTTATTACTGCTAATGGAAGTACTTTTTGAGTAATACGATATTGTGGATCTTGAGGGAAATGCTCAATTACATTTGTTTCAAGAATTTTTATCAAATGCGAACGCATTAACTTATGTTCATACTTAACTTTATCAGGTTTAATGTTAAATAATAATGACGTCGCAAAAGCTATAG
>NW_012052879.1:0-480 GCF_000956235.1 Wasmannia auropunctata | reverse complement strand
TATCGCTCCACCTTTTTAGCGCGATTATTTTCTATATCCCTTTTATATCGCTCCACCTGTTTAGCGCGATTATTTTCTATATCCTTTTTATATCGCTCCATTTGTTGAGCGCGATTATTTTCTATATTTCTTTTATATTGCTCTCTTTTTTTCGCGCGATTATTTTCTAAATTCTGTTTATATCGATTACGTTTTTTAGCACGATTATCTTGTACATTTTGTTGGTACTGGCTACGTCTTTCAGCACAGTCAGCACGATTATTTTCTAAATTTTTTTGTTGATATACATGTTGATCTTTATTTTTAGAATATTTATTTTCATTGTTTTGTTCAGTTTGAATATTATTGTCTAATACTTCTATAATGTCTTTTAAAGTGCTTTGCGTTAACTCCTTTGAAGCGCTTTGTGATAGTATTTCCTTTGTATCGCTTTGAAGTATAAATTGTACTTTATTTAATTCCTTTGAAGTAGCATAAATA
>NW_012052878.1:0-391 GCF_000956235.1 Wasmannia auropunctata | reverse complement strand
AAATTAATAGATGAAGGTGTTGCACACCTCTACCTTGATATTCTCGTCGCCAAAAGTAATGTGTTACTTCTCCTATCAGATGATCTTTGGAACAAATAAAATCAATCATTGCCTGAAACTTATTGTCCAGAAATCTCGATGTTGATACAGGATCTCTTGCAATAAGAATACTGGTAGATAAAGAAGAATCAGACCATCCATTTACTTCACGAATATATTTACCTAATTCATCCCACAGCCATTCACTAGGACTCAATGTTAGAAAAATGTCGCAGGTCCGTAATGTTGTGTCATACAATTTAAATCATTTCTTGATTTACGCCAGTATTGTTCCGTATTTCTTAGAGTAGGAAAAATTGTACTGAAGTCAGCTTCTAATAATTGTTTCTCC
>NW_012052877.1:0-400 GCF_000956235.1 Wasmannia auropunctata | reverse complement strand
TGACATATACGAACATGTCCACGCTTCGCTTTCTTCGAACGAAGACAATAATCGTTATGTTTGTGTTGTTGATGCGTCACAACTCGCCTATATAATAATGGGGAAATATTTTTATCTGGTATTTTGCAAGTTATATGTTGTAAAATAAATTTAGAAACTTCTTCTACAGACGATTTACCAATAATTGGCGCATTTTTAATCCAAATTAATAGATGAAGGTGTTGTACACCTCTACCTTGATATTCTCGTCGCCAAAAGTAATGTGTTACTTCTCCTATCGGATAATCTTTGGAACAAATAAAATCAATCATTGCCTGAAACTTATTGTCCAGAAATCTCGATGTTGATACAGGATCTCTTGCAATAAGATACTGGTAGATAAAGAAGAATCAGACCATCC
>NW_012052876.1:0-446 GCF_000956235.1 Wasmannia auropunctata | reverse complement strand
CAATCGAACTTATGACATCTCTTAAATCCAATGTTTCCGTAATAGGACGAGGAAAACCAAAACGACATATACGAACATGTCCACGCTTCGCTTTCTTCGAACGAAGACAATAATCGTTATGTTTGTGTTGTTGATGCGTAACAACTCGCCTATATAATAATGGGGAAATATTTCTAGCTGGTATTTTGCAAGTTATATGTTGCAAAATAAATTTAGAAACTTCTTCTACAGACGATTTACCAATAATTGGCGCATTTTTAATCCAAATTAATAGATGAAGATGTTGCACACCTCTACCTTGATATTCTCGTCGCCAAAAGTAATGTGTTACTTCTCCTATCGGATGATCTTTGGAACAAATAAAATCAATCATTGCCTGAAACTTATTGTCCAGAAATCTCGATGTTGATACAGGATCTCTTGCAATAAGAATACTGGTAGATAAA
>NW_012052875.1:0-372 GCF_000956235.1 Wasmannia auropunctata | reverse complement strand
TATCGTTAATTCATCGTAGTCAAATAAAGTAGTCCAAAGGTTAGTAGCACTTAGAGAACCAAGATATCTACGAATTTTATCATCTGATAAAGATACAAAGGCAGGATCTTCATGTACAGGAGGTAATTGAAGCAGATCTCCAAATAAAAGAATATGCCTTTGACCGAACCAACGATCATCACAATCAGTGGTATCGAATATTTCAGATAGTCGTAAATGTATATACAAAAAAATCAAATTAGATATCATTGACACTTCATCAATTATAATAAGAACAACATCTTTAAGATCTGCTCGTAATACTTTCAAAACGTGGTCAGCTAATTGTTTATACTTAGGTGTATAACCATGTTCGACGGGTAACTGCAGCAA
>NW_012052874.1:0-413 GCF_000956235.1 Wasmannia auropunctata | reverse complement strand
CATCAATATTACGTCTTATCATAACTTTCGCTCCAATTTTAATTGTAATTTGCTTTGAAAGTCCAGCTGTTTTAGTATTATTATCATCATTGTCTGCTAATATCTTTGTTATTTTCTTTTCATATATGGAATGCAATCAATCGTATCTTCAGCAATTAATAATATTTCTTTCGAAGCAATACGACTTAACATTGCAGCGTTTAGAACGTCACACATATGACAAGTAGGCAGTAAACAAGTAGCATCAGATGGCAAATTATTGATAAAATCACATAATTCATTTAATCTTGTTTCGAAAGATTCACCTTTGAACAATATTTTTCTTTTTTCGAGAATTTCACAATCAAATTTTGTTACTAAACCAACACGAATTTTTGAAAGTAATTCACGATAAGATTCATCTCCTTGCTGAC
>NW_012052873.1:0-458 GCF_000956235.1 Wasmannia auropunctata | reverse complement strand
ATCATGTACAACTGAAATAACTGTAGCAATTGTACCATTTACAAGACCCAAACTAGCATCAATATTACGTCTTATCATAACTTTCGCTCCAATTTTAATTGTAATTTGCTTTGAAAGTCCAGCTGTTTTAGTATTATCATCATCATTGTCTGCTAATATCTTTGTTATTTTTCTTTTCATATATGGAATGCAATCAATCGTATCTTCAGCAATTAATAATATTTCTTTCGAAGCAATACGACTTAACATTGCAGCGTTTAGAACGTCACACATATGACAAGTAGGCAGTAAACAAGTAGTATCAGATGGCAAATTATTGATAAAATCACATAATTCATTTAATCTTGTTTCGAAAGATTCACCTTTGAACAATATTTTTCTTTTTTCTAGAATTTCACAATCAAATTTTGTTACTAAACCAACACGAATTTTTGAAAGTAATTCACGATAAGATTCAT
>NW_012052872.1:0-425 GCF_000956235.1 Wasmannia auropunctata | reverse complement strand
AAGTGTTATCTTTTCTATATAATCAGTACCTGTATCCTGTACAACTGAAATAACTGTAGCAATTGTACCATTTACAAGACCCAAACTAGCATCAATATTACGTCTTATCATAACTTTCGCTCCAATTTTAATTGTAATTTGCTTTGAAAGTCCAGCTGTTTTAGTATTATTGTCATCATTGTCTGCTAATATCTTTGTTATTTTTCTTTTCATATATGGAATACAATCAATCGTATCTTCAGCAATTAATAATATTTCTTTCGAAGCAATACGACTTAACATTGCAGCGTTCAGAACGTCACACATATGACAAGTAGGCAGTAAACAAGTAGTATCAGATGGCAAATTATTGATAAAATCACATAATTCATTTAATCTTGTTTCGAAAGATTCACCTTTGAACAATATTTTTCTTTTTTCTAGAA
>NW_012052871.1:0-358 GCF_000956235.1 Wasmannia auropunctata | reverse complement strand
TTTTTAAATGGATTATAAATATCTCTTTTGTGGAAATTAATTCATTTTTAACTAATCCATCATTTTTTCCGCAATGTTCACATGATTGATCAAACGACTGACACCAATGTGATGAAAATGGAATATTTAATAAATCATTAAGGTTATAACTTTTCTGTTTCAAATTTTTAATAGAGATTGAAAGACAGATATTATTACAAGGATTAATTTTCGTATAACCACATAAAATACATCGATAAGTACAAGTAATTTGATGCTCTATCATATTTTTTATATATTCATATTTTGTACAAAGAGCTGTAAGAAATTCGAATGCATCTCGTTTAATAGCAATCGAAAAATAGTCTCCTAAAGATTG
>NW_012052870.1:0-349 GCF_000956235.1 Wasmannia auropunctata | reverse complement strand
ATCGCATTCATAACTTTAAATGTTTGTTCACCAATTAGTATTTTATTTGTCGGGACAGCATTTAAACTAAATTTGCGTGGTATTTTTACTAATTTATTATCCTCTGAAAAAAATGATTTTAAATGGATTATAAATATCTCTTTTGTGGAAATTAATTCATTTTTAACTAATCCATCATTTTTTCCACAATGTTCACATGATTGATCAAACGACTGACACCAATGTGATGAAAATAAAATATTTAATAAATCATTAAGGTTATAACTTTTCTGTTTCAAATTTTTAATAGAGATTGAAAGACAGATATTATTACAAAGATTAACTTTCGTATAACCACATAAATTATCAT
>NW_012052869.1:0-414 GCF_000956235.1 Wasmannia auropunctata | reverse complement strand
GATAGAATATTCTTAATTCGAAATAGTGTTNTAAAAAAACCGTCATCATCACTAGCTCAATCGTTTAATTATTGTAATATTAAGATATGAAGATGACTCGTTTCTCTATTATTTTAGTGCATGTTCTTAACTGTGAAAAAGTTGTTATTTATTATCGAACATTTAAGTATGTAAATAATAAAATGTAAACCTCTAAAATTACTAATACATTGTTGGATATTTTTAAATATGATATCTGCATTAATGCAATATGTTGCTTAATATATATGTTTATTAGACATTTTTTGTAAAAATAAAATATAAATATTTTTAGCACCTTTAGGCCATTGTTTTTTTGTAACGATTGCATCATCAATTTCAATCCAAGTGCTAATTGTTCCTTCTCTACACATACTTGTATAATGGCCTTCTTCG
>NW_012052868.1:0-361 GCF_000956235.1 Wasmannia auropunctata | reverse complement strand
TTGGCACCCTTTTTTACTTTTTTAAAAAAGTACAATTTTGTAACGATATCACGCATTTTGTAGTGATAAGCATCACAAGCACATATTGACAACGTAAACCGAAGAATATAGAATATTCTTAATTCGAAATAGTGTTATAAAAAACCGTCATCATCACTAGCTCAATCGTTTAATTATTGTAATATTAAGATATGAAGATGACTCGTTTCTCTATTATTTAGTGCATGTTCTTAACTGTGAAAAAGTTGTTATTTATTATCGAACATTTAAGTATGTAAATAATAAAATGTAAACCTCTAAAATTACTAATACATTGTTGGATATTTTTAAATATGATATCTGCATTAATGCAATATGTTGC
>NW_012052867.1:0-507 GCF_000956235.1 Wasmannia auropunctata | reverse complement strand
CTAAGTGACTGGAGTTCAGACGTGTGCTCTTCCGATCTGTTTAATTTTGTACACCTGTTTTTTGTTAAAAAAAAGATCATAAACATCAAATTTTGTTCGATAATAGATGTACATCTTAGGTTTTATTGTTCAATTTTGTACAACTGTTTTTTGTTCGAAAAGGAGATCATAAACATCAAATTTTGTTCGAGGAGCACGCTAACACTTGGCACCCTTTTTTACTTTTTTAAAAAAAGTCAATTTTGTAACGATATCACGCATTTTGTAGTGATAAGCATCACAAGCACATATTGACAACGTAAACCGAAGAATATAGAATATTCTTAATTCGAAATAGTGTTATAAAAAACCGTCATCATCACTAGCTCAATCGTTTAATTATTGTAATATTAAGATATGAAGATGACTCGTTTCTCTATTATTTAGTGCATGTTCTTAACTGTGAAAAAGTTGTTATTTATTATCGAACATTTAAGTATGTAAATAATGAAATGTAAACCTCTAAAA
>NW_012052866.1:0-372 GCF_000956235.1 Wasmannia auropunctata | reverse complement strand
AACGCGATAGCCAGACTCGTTTACGTTCTGTGATTGAGAAGCGTCGAAGCGCGATCGATTCAGACTAGAGTGCCGCGACAAGAGACCCGATCGAACACTTAGTGACGAACTGCATCGGCGAGTCGCGAACACCGTGTCGAGAATATCGAAGCATCGCATATGCTCGGCGCGGTGTGATTTAGGACATCGACAGTGCGATGGAAAGATCCGCGATTTGTGGATCTTTCTAGAACGGACCGCGAAATCACGCTACGCGTCCGAAGTGACGCGACTTCCAACATGGAACCTGCTTACTTCCGGCGGACGCATCCAGCTTAGCGAGTTCCGGTCGAACGTGCCGCACGCACAGTGGGAGGCCGAGCCCTCCGGCAA
>NW_012052865.1:0-417 GCF_000956235.1 Wasmannia auropunctata | reverse complement strand
AATAAAAGCAACAATCAATCATATTAAAGAATCACTGAGCACTCACTATAATCTGTTCTCTCTGCTGAACGCATATATTTTTTCCAGTGACAATTGAGGTTATTGTTACCGTGTATCTTTCTCGATATATAATATATACCTATATATATATAGACAGATACACATATATACGGGATGCCCAGTAAATCGTCTACAATTCTTTGGGAGATAGAAGAAAAAACGAATAATACAAGCATTTATGCTGAAGATGATTATTTTGAACATCTTATTTAATTTGTTTTAAATGCCTGTTTACGTTTATTCTTTATTCTAAAAATAATGTATTTATAAATATCGAAAAATTGAGAATAAAAATTAACAATTAAAAAAGAAGAATGCTGAACAAATTAACTGTGCCTCTACATGGTGAATAAGAAA
>NW_012052864.1:0-740 GCF_000956235.1 Wasmannia auropunctata | reverse complement strand
TATTTTAACAAATAAAAATTGTTCAAAAACGAATATAAGATTGACGAAGACAAGTTGGCAAGTATTTAATTAGACATAAAAATAAAAAAATTTTTTTAATAAACCGTTTAACCATTCAAAAGTAGGGTAACTTAGGGTATTATGGCCATACGGAAAAGATGACCATAGGCTGTAATTTCTCTAATAATTGCAAAATAATGCATTTTTTAAATTATTCTTTTAAATAATCAATATTTACAGTAGTTTATCTGCGCACATTGTTCAAAATAACAATAATGTGAATATTATATAATATTTTTACTTTTAACTGTCAGCAAAGTTTTACATGTGTTCACTAAAAGCTGCTACAACATCGAGTAAATTACAGTTAAGCTGCCGCAATCAACGTACACATACAATAAAAGGTCCATAAATTGTAATGTGACCTATTATTTGTATTTTTATTTTCATTATTTATTTATAAATCTTATGGCCATCTTTTCCTTACAGTTCGGATAAGATGGCCCACTTTTTTCATGTTAAGTTGGCCAACAAGCTGTGTTCGGAAACATCTGCACCCGAGTGTCCTCATGTATCGGTTATCTTGGTTATTCATCGAATGTTAAACAAAGATAACCAATAGAGAAGGCACTTGGATTGCAAACGCAGCATCGAAAAATATTGTTATAAACTGCTGCTATAAATTAATTGACTTTGTAATTGTGGATAAAGTGCAACAAAAGTAAGTATTAAAATTTTTC
>NW_012052863.1:0-532 GCF_000956235.1 Wasmannia auropunctata | reverse complement strand
CTGAGTCTGTTTTTATAATTTCTTTACATCGATTTGAGATGTTTTTCCGGCTTCCTATTAATTTTTAACATAATATTTAATTACAAATAACATTTTGACATATTTGACATTTTTTTACTGACGGGTGGAGCCTAACAATTGAAGTTCGATACCAACCAACTTCAGCTCGGCGACACCGGGCATATGTTTTTTACATATAATAGTAAAAAGTGGGGGATTAGCAGTCCATATTTATATAGTCAAAGGATGATAATTCGTTATTTTGCTGCACTACTTAACTTCGTGAAGAATTGTCATTGCATATTTTGACAGCTGTGTGTATTGAGATTAATGTGACCTACCAAAACTCTTTAAAAAAAAAAGAAAAAGATTACGCCAAGTATATAAAAATTATCGTACCTTACATCTTTCTTAAATCAAAAATATTATTTTAACAAATAAAAATTGTTCAAAAACGAATATAAGATTGACGAAGACAAGTTGGCAAGTATTTAATTAGACATAAAAATAAAAAAATTTTTTTAATAAACCG
>NW_012052862.1:0-745 GCF_000956235.1 Wasmannia auropunctata | reverse complement strand
GTGCATGCTATCAACATTTTAAAAAATCAGATACAAATTGATGTAAATTTTTGATCAATTTAAATAGCTAATACTAATAAATGTAACCATGCAATTTTTAATCGAATAGTTATTTTTTCCTAAAAGAAAGTTTATGATAGAATATTTTACATTTATTGTATATACATATTTACAATTATTATAAAAATTAGATCAATATTTTTATCATCTCTGTCAAGTTTCCTAAATCGTATCTAACCTAACCAGCATATAAGAGTTCGTACATCGTATCAGTACAATTTAGGAACACTATAATGTATCTTTATCTTTAAATCACATGACATAATCAACGTTATTTATTTTAACACGATTGAAGTTGTTCTGTAGTCTGTGGAGGAAAAAACCGTCATCGAGTTGCGTAAGCAAAACAGCTATTGTTTGATCATTAAATTACGTAATTAAAGTAAGTATTCAAGATTCTTTTATCAATCTTGTGTTTTTAATTATTTTCATTCATAAATTCAATTGTTTAGAAGGAGGCATTGTTTCGTGATTCAAATGAAATAACTTAATATTTCACTGCACTTTTCGTATTAACACAATATGTTTATTAAACTTTGATACAACTTTTTGAAAACACTTAACAACTTTTAAAATATTATTCCTCACTTTGTCTCGTTACATTTAAAACGTATTGCGATAACGCCTAGGAGCACTGATTATGCTCTGGATCGCTTTGCCAACGCTTAGGGACGGTTTTCGTAAT
>NW_012052861.1:0-1252 GCF_000956235.1 Wasmannia auropunctata | reverse complement strand
ATTCATTGCAAATACTGAAAAACTACAGTATAAATAATGTGAATTATAAATACAGATTTACAGTACAAGGCTTGTACTGTAAATGCAAAACGAAATTATTCTAACTATTAGAATATTGTGCACAGAATATATTTTCCTCTTAATTTCAGAGGATTTCTCTTGAAGCCATATACAAGAATAAAATCCTTTAAGATTTAACGGATTCCACTAATATTAAAATTATTATTTTTTGGCTGAAGATTATTTATTAGAGGTTATCGCCTTTTTAAATTTCAAACATTTTCAGATTACATTCAAACTTAGCGGTCCTAAAAACTTTCTAAAATTGAGTTTCATGATAATTAAAAATTATTTTTTTTTTTATTTGGATCCACATTAGATCTACATTGGATTCATTTAAAATTTTAAAATTTTGAAGCCAGTATCGAATTTATCAATCCCGTAAATCTTCAGGAAATCGGATTTTTCAGTTAATTTGTTATTTTAAATATAAGTAGTATGTATTTTTTATTCCCATTGAAGGATCTTCCTATTCTAATCCAAAGTAGCTTTAGTTGTAGCTTTAATTTTTTTTAACAAAACTATGACAAAATTACCTAATTGAATCCAAATAATGCACAAATATCATTTGGGTTAAATTAGTATCATATAACAGATTTGATATCAATAACTAGCGCCAAGTTATAATCCCCCAAAAATTGCATTAGCTTACTTAACGCAAGTATTTGTATAAAGATTTGATATCAATAGTGCTAAGTAATTGTAATTACATATTTAAACATATTGTAAAATCTTTTATGTAAAAAAACTTGCCACTTTATAGAAAAAAAACAATTAATAAAAATGATCTTTTAATATCATAACATATAAACATATTATATCATAATATATAAACAAACAATGTCTATAATCTTGCTAGAGAAATCTTCGTTCAAGAATTAAAAAAAAATTCGTTACAGTAATACGATTTGATCAATTTTACATAAATCATTGTAATCCAAAATTAATGTCTAGTTGTAGATTTCTTTATATCCTATTTAATACTGTAAAAATATAAATATTATGATATAATAGTATTTTCCATTATTTATTTAGTGAATTTAAAGAACCATATTTTAATTAACATTTTATATAGGTTATCATTACTATGCTACCTTTAGCATAGCGGGATTAAACTAAATAAAAAAATTATTTATTGTTTTGCGAGTTTTTCGATATTTAATGAGAAATTAATGAATAAGTGCCTGCGAAA
>NW_012052860.1:0-750 GCF_000956235.1 Wasmannia auropunctata | reverse complement strand
TTAAATCCGCAAACGGGTGCTGTTTTCGTGTCGATCGTACACGTTTGTACCACCCTCCGTTTCGTTTATACCCTTAAGGGGGCGATTGTACCGAATTTTCAAAATAGGAGTAAGAGTTAACTTCGCCATTTTTTAGGATATTTTAAATCGGTAAGTGGTTGTTGGTTTCGAATTGTTTGTACGACCATTCGTTCGGTAATAGCGATGTTGTTTTTTTTTTATTTTAATTTTTTATATCTTTTTTTTATTTTTATTATTTATGTTGTTTTCGTATTGTTAAAGTTTATTACTTAAGTTATCAATTATTTTATTTATATTAATGTTAAATTTTTTTACATTTTTTATTTTTTATAATTAATACGTGTAATTGTTGTATTATAATTTTTTGTTTAATATCATGCATATTGTAATTTAATTGAATAGCGGTGTTGTTTTTTTATTTTAGATTTGTGACGGTTCGCTTTTCTTGCGCTCGGATATGCTCGTCGGGCCAGGTAGGCAAGAAAGCGTGAGACGACCAACGCGTGTTAGCGTTTCTTTACCGAGGGTCAGAGAGAGACGGTCGGTAAGTCGGCGGGACCAGTCGGTGGTAGATCCGATGCTCCGTACGGTGCGGTCGGTAACGGGGGAGCGGGCGCGGATGTCCCCGATGGTCGGTTGCCGTGTGGCACTTAGGCGCAATGCGATCGGTAGTTGGTCTATGCCGGCCAGGCGCCCTGGCCCGACAGAGAGGAGAAGCCAGGCGCCCTG
>NW_012052859.1:0-616 GCF_000956235.1 Wasmannia auropunctata | reverse complement strand
TTTTTTCAAGTGCGTCATTAAATTCAGCTCGGTTTGTACCCGTTTGTACCACCTTCCTTTTCGTTTGTACCTCAAGGGGTTGAAAATTAGAAGGGTTAAAAAAAATGTTAGCATCCCACTTTGAGATTTTTCAAATCCGCAAGCGGGTGCTGTTTTGGAATCGTTTGTACCCGTTTGTACCACCTTCCATTTTGTTTGTACCCTTAAGGGGGTGATTGTACCAAATTTTCAAAATAAGGGTAAGAGCTAACTTCGCCATTTTTTAAGATATTTTAAATCCGCAAACGGATACTGTTTCCGTGTCGATCGTACACGTTTGTACCACCTTCCGTTTCGTTGGTACCTTTAAGGGGGTGATTGTACCGAATTTTCAAAATAGGGGTAAGAGCTAACTTCGCAATTTTTGAAGATATTTTAAATCCGCAAACGGGTGCTGTTTTCGTGTCGATCGTACACGTTTGTACCACCCTCCGTTTCGTTTATACCCTTAAGGGGGCGATTGTACCGAATTTTCAAAATAGGAGTAAGAGTTAACTTCGCCATTTTTTAGGATATTTTAAATCGGTAAGTGGTTGTTGGTTTCGAATTGTTTGTACGACCATTCGTTCGGTAATAG
>NW_012052858.1:0-1074 GCF_000956235.1 Wasmannia auropunctata | reverse complement strand
ATTTTTGTATTTACATAAATATTTATACATTTTCTGAATATACATACATGATTCTTATATCCAGTGTCCGTTTCAGGAATCGAATGCAATTAATGCACAAATTCAACAAAAAAGCACAGTAATCGGTAGTCGCAATTAAAAAGGTTATATACTCGCAACGGAACGCAGCCTCTATGTTTAATGTAGAATAGCAAGTCGTAATCACATCCGACATCCAACATACGACAAGCGTTTAGCGACATCCGACAACGACATACGACGTATTGTAGAACGGGCCTTAGATGCTAATACTCCATGATTGACTTACGACATCTTAAGATTGTACTTAAGACAAACTTAAATATAAGAACCGGCTATGAATACTGAGAGCATCTTCACTATGCCATGGTAGAAATACAAGGGTATGTTTTTGCGCATGGTAAAGTCAGACAACCAATGAGAATTGCACCTTGACTACGTCATCATTATAATTTTTGACGAAGTTATACTCATTTGAAACTTGTCTATTTTAAAATTATGGTACATATGCCAAAAATAAAAGATCTTTACTCTACCATCAAAAAATAGACAAAATTCAAAAGAGTGTAACTTCGTAAAAAATGATCGTATCGGGATGTTCAAAAAAGCATTTTACAGCTTGAAATTTGTACTTTTCAGATCGATACTTTAGAAAACGATCTTATTGATTTTTTATGGAATTACATAGGTCCAAATTAAAATGCGTCAAATCTCTAAAAATGTGTACTAAATGTAAAAGGTTTCATGACGTAAAATAAAAATCGCACACAAATGCAGTTTACGATTTTTGTTCACCGAGTATTCATTATTGAAGTAAAAAGGACTATTTTTAATTTAATGTTGAATAACTCGGTAAAAAAAAATCGTACAACGCTCAACAAAAAAGCAAATTAAAGATAAAGATTCACTCTTTCAAAAGCTGTAAACTATATTTGCATGCGATTTTTAATTCGCGCCATGGAACTTGTCAAAGTACGTAAAAAATTTTGAGATTCGTCGGGTCTCCTTTTCTATCCGTGTAATTCCATAAAAGATCAGAAGGATCGTTTTCTAAAG
>NW_012052857.1:0-311 GCF_000956235.1 Wasmannia auropunctata | reverse complement strand
AGGTGTGGCAAAAAATTTCCAAAAATTTTCGATTTTAATCGATTTTTGTATTTACATAAATATTTATACATTTTCTGAATATACATACATGATTCTTATATCCACTGTCCGTTTCAGGAATCGAATGCAATTAATGCACAAATTCAACAAAAAAGCACAGTAATCGGTAGTCGCAACCAAAGAGGTTAATACTCGCAACGGAACGCAGCCTCTATGTTTAATGTAGAATAGCAAGTCGTAATCACATCCGACATCCAACATACGACAAGCGTTTAGACGTACATCGACAACGACATACGACGTATTGTAGA
>NW_012052856.1:0-418 GCF_000956235.1 Wasmannia auropunctata | reverse complement strand
TAGTGTACATATTAGTCTATCGTTTGACCTACAAACTTTTTGATATCTTTAAAATTACTATTTTTCTGGACCGTAAAAATTAAAAATTTTTTATTAAAAATCGAAGTGTACTTTTTTTCAAGCGTCGCTATTTTTTCAATTGTTCTTAAAATTATTTATTAGTAGGTCGAACGATAATCACATTTGTAAGGAATAAAAAAAAAAAGCTCGTTTATTTGAGATGACGAGGACGGCCGCAATCGAAGATTGTGCCTGCCCGATAGAAAAGGAATTTCAAAACATGACCTGCGCGTCCATGTGCCGTGTGTAATTTTCAATAAAAAGCATTAAAAAAATTTGAGATGTTACTTCAAAATATGTATAAATGTAAAAACATTACATCTGTAGGTTTAACCGTTTTTATAAAATTAATTCTCAA
>NW_012052855.1:0-327 GCF_000956235.1 Wasmannia auropunctata | reverse complement strand
TTAAATTAATAGCGATTAAAATTGGCTAATCACAGAGCTGACATTTTGCGCGCTCAGGCACGATGATATGACAAGTGAAGAGATGCTACGAGAACCTTCTTAATAACGCCGAGATTGTCATACAAATATGCATACAAATATTTTTGCTAAGAAATTATTTTTTCTTTTATATGAAACCTATTTGTACATTAAATTAATATCGGAACATTACGATATGTTAACTGTCAAAATGAATTCATAACTATGTTCATTTACCTGGTATGGTGAATATTTTTGTAATACCAGTAGATAAACCATTTTCAACATGAAAAGAATTGAATATGTAAA
>NW_012052854.1:0-449 GCF_000956235.1 Wasmannia auropunctata | reverse complement strand
AGACGTGTGCTCTTCCGATCTCATGCTACAGATGAACTGCTCTACTTTTACACCAAGAGTCAAATTTTTCTGAATTTTCGGGTTCGCAAACTTCCCTTGTAAGTCGCCTATTTTAAACGTGCGAATTTTAACTGTCTGGTCGGCATAGTCCTTAGCTTTCGTTTTAGCCTTGTTGATACATTGCTTTGCGACTTGATGCGTTGCCCGTAATCCGTTCTCTGAGCTCGTGTACGTAGTCTTCGTATGAGTAACGCGACTTCGGAGGTAGCGTCAGGGCTGTGGGTAGTCGCTTGATGCCCGTATATCAGTTCGAACGGCGTATACGAGGTTGCTGTATGCGGTGTCGTATTATAAGTAAACATCGCATACGGGATCCACTCGTCCCAATTAATTTGATCCTCATTTATGTAATGGCGAAGGTATTCCGCGAGAGTTCTATGCGATCTCTC
>NW_012052853.1:0-457 GCF_000956235.1 Wasmannia auropunctata | reverse complement strand
CAAAATGCAATGTCACAGCCGCTTACGAGAAGTAAGCGCAGCAAGAAAACCAATCAACCAATTTTTTTTTTACTTACCATCATCCACCACCACCACCCACCACCACCACCATCCACCGCCACCATTCACCACCACACCACCAGGTCGATTTTTTATATTTTTTGATTTCTGCAATAAAAATTTTTCCGAGAAATTTCTCGGGTCAAAATCGATAAATGACTATGAAGGAATTGACCTAGGTCGATTTTTTATATTTTTCGATTTCTGCAATAAAAATTTTTCCGAGAAATTTCTCGGGTCAAAATCGAAGAATGACCATGTAGGAGTTGACCTGGGTCGATTTTTTATATTTTTCGATTTCTGCAATAAAAATTTTTCCGTGAAATTTCTCGGATCAAAATCGATATATGACTATGTAGGAGTTGACCTAGGTCGATTTTTTATATTTTTCGATTTC
>NW_012052852.1:0-302 GCF_000956235.1 Wasmannia auropunctata | reverse complement strand
TGGAATGCCTTTGTTCTCTGCAGGCCGCAAGCGAGTCCAAGAGTGGCAAGGAGTGCGAGAGAGAAAGGTATACGAGCGATACCACGTAATACTTCGTCCTCTCTGTCTGTTGAATAATCGACGCATGCGCAGAGAGGACGAACATTACTCGTCTACCTTTCTCTCTCGCACACATCTTGGACACAGTTTTCGAGCCAACATTCCCCCTCCATGTCTATATACTCAAAGGTTATAACAGAGAGAATCCGAGAGCGGACATTATACGAAGTTATCGACTGAGTCGACAAGGCACACAGGGGATA
>NW_012052851.1:0-341 GCF_000956235.1 Wasmannia auropunctata | reverse complement strand
TCTAATTTTCAGCATTAGGAATACGTTTAAAGAGATGCTATTAGCGCTTTTTGTGTCATTTTATTTTTATTTTACATCTATATTTTTAAACACTATATAGATAATATAAAACAAAAATATTTCTCCGAACGCAGTTCAGATAGTTCAATCGGTTTAAAATTGAATTGCTACATACAAGGTGTCCGGCAATAACCGCCTAAAATCTCGTGGGCTGGTAAAGCAGATTAAACTGAACAGAAAAGTCCTCTACCATTTTGCAAAATTCGCAATCGTTAACGAGATATTAATTTGTAAAGATTGGCGAATAAACACGTATCCGTCCGGCCCAATGAATACCAGCG
>NW_012052850.1:0-960 GCF_000956235.1 Wasmannia auropunctata | reverse complement strand
AAGTCTTAATTAACAATTTGCATACAAACAGATCTCAGATATCATCGTTAATACACGATTATTAAATAATAGGCTTTGAACAAATGGAATAGTTTATTCCGATTTCTAAATTTTAATTATAATTAGCAATTATCAAATATCATCGTTAAATTGTTATAAAAGATATTGCGTTAAACATTTTATTATTCTTATTCTCAAACAACAAGAATATATGTAATGATGACACATAGGGCAGGATATGTTTTCGAACTGCGCGTTAACCTCACATAAGAACGCATCTTGACGGACAGTCGCTCGCTTTTGACGTTGTGAATGCGCCTTGGCGGATAGTCTGAAGACGAATAAGACGAAGAAGACTGGAATCGCCAAAGTGGTATTTTCATACACACGATTTCGAAATCTCGGGATTGACTGCACCGATTTCATTCGGACTGGTCTCAATTGATAGCTCGTATTGACATTATGTAATGAAAGTGTCATTAGATTTTTCATTAGAACTTTTGTTTATAATTATGAGGGCACTTAATAAGAACAAAGATATATTTCTTTGTTACGTATATAATACATAACAATTACTTAAAAATGTAATGGAACTCACACGTAACTCAAAATATCGTACATAACATAGATGGAACAATTGTAATCTTTATTTATATTTCTTTGTTACGTATATAATACATAACAATTACTTAAATGTAATGAAACTCACACGTAACTCAAAATACATAATATAGATGGAACAATTGTAATCTTTCAGCAATTTAACAAATGTATACTACTGATACATATAAAATATATTACAAATATGATAGATCGATTAATCTAATTTTCAGCATTAGGAATACGTTTAAAGAGATGCTATTAGCGCTTTTTGTGTCATTTTATTTTTATTTTACATCTATATTTTTAAACACTATAGATAATATAAAATAAAAATATTTCTCCGAACGCAGTCCAGAT
>NW_012052849.1:0-1973 GCF_000956235.1 Wasmannia auropunctata | reverse complement strand
ATTCTTTAATACAAAATTGATAACAATAAGGAAACATAAAAAATAATTAAAAGAATAATTGTTACATTGTTTTTTTTACAAAAATTTAAGTTTCTATCTGTCCCAGCCAATCGTTTGTCTGTCTGCCGGCACATTAACAAAGTGCGACAAGATTTTTGGTCCCGTTGGAGCCTGGAATACCTTAATGAGCTTCAAGTTCGTCGCAAGTGGACTAAGGATGGAGAAAAGATCGAGAACGGAATGATCGTGCTAGTCAAGGAAAAGGGGCTTCCCTGCATGCAATGGGCTCTAGGCTAAATCATCGTTACTCATTCCGGCACAGATGAAGTCGTGCGAGTTGTCACTATCAAAACGGTCACAGGAGAGTTAAAACGACCCGTAAAGTCTATATGTCCCCTTCCGATCGAACAGTGAATACTCATTGTACGAACATTGCGTTTATTATCTATAGTTCATCGAACATATATGCGACATGTTGATCGATCCCTCTCAACGGGGAGAGTATGGTGCGACGAAAACGCATCTCGCGACAGTGGGTCCATTCGATATCACCGAGCGAACTGCGATTAGTTGTGAATCGTCATATTCCGCCAATCTGCGACTTATACGATGGCCACCGAGGATTGGTCCACGTCACGTTCTCTCTATATATACGGGAGTTTCGTTGGCGACCCTCTCTTTTTTTCTTTTTGTGTTTTCGGACTTAGCGACCGACTTACATAATATATGAAACCGAGATTTCGATTACTGTATATGAAGCCGAGACTTCGATTGCAGCATATGAGGCCGAAACCTCTACGTAATATCCGAGTGATTTACAATATTGTTCTGTATTGTTATATCCGAGGCCGAGTTCCTCGCAATAAATCATTTATTAAGTATAACCACGGAAATAAACTTATTAACTACGCAACACTTAATTAACAATTACTGTACAAACAGATCCCTGATATTGTCATTAATTTATTAGATATCATGTTATAAACAAATAGATAATGCAAATGATTTAGAACTTATTCCATTTAATTTATTAACGTTAAATACCAAATAGATGGATTATTGATATCTTTATCCAATTGTTACATAATGGATTTTAAACAATTACAACAATTCAGTTTGTTTGGGAGTTGATTGTTCCAGCAGGTTATTTGAATTAGCGCGCGGCTTTTTTTTCCGTGTGGCTATTGGCCGGCTCAAGATCCAACGCCATTGGATGGCAGGGAGAGAACGGAGAGGAAGAGAGTGAGAGAGTTTTCTATCTGTACCGCACGAAAGAGTCGTTGTAACGTTTTTCTTTAGAGAATAAAGCAAGAAAGGTTATCAGCATAAACAGCATTAATTCATTAGTCAAATCCAGCGAAATACAAGAAGAACAACAAGTTCTTCATACAGTTCGATTTCTAAGTTTTAATTAACAATTACTGTACAAAACAGATTTCAGATATTATCGTTAATTTATTAGATATCATGTTATAAACAAATGGATAATGCGAGTGATTTAGAACTTATTACATTTAATTTATTAATGTTAAATAACAATTACCAAAGAGATGGATCATCGATATCTTCAGCCGATTGTTAAATAATGGATGTTAAACAATTGTAATAATTTACCGATTTCTAAGTCCTAATTAACAATGCTGCATAGATCTTAGATATCATTGTTAACTTGTTAAATATCGCGTTATAAACAAATAGTACGTGTGAGAGGTTTAGAACTTATTTCGTTTAATTTATTAATGCTAACAATTATCAAAGAAATGGATCATCGATATTTTTATCCGATTGTCAAATAATATACTTTAAACAAATGCAATATTTCAGTCCGATTTCTAAGTCTTAATTAACAATTTGCATACAAACAGATCTCAGATATCATCGTTAATACACGATTATTAAATAATAGGCTTTGAACAAATGGAATAGTTTATTCCGATTTCTAAATTTTAATTATAATTAGCAATTATCAAATA
>NW_012052848.1:0-520 GCF_000956235.1 Wasmannia auropunctata | reverse complement strand
TGTGGGGATAAACTCTATCCCCACACGCCTAGCAACGCGGCGGGATATGGCCGCCCAATACGTTTATTTGCCAATCTTCAAAAATTAATATCTCGTTAACGATTGCGAATTTTGCAAAATGGTAGAGGACTTTTCGATCTAGTTTAATCTGCTCTACTAGCCCACGAGATTTTAGGCGGTTATTACCGGACATCCTGTATAATATCCAAAATAATCCGCTTAAACCCAAGGATAACAGAAAGATCAAAATTACATCAAAATAATATCAAAATAAGATCAAATTTTAGTTTGTCAAAATGATGTCAAATTGCATAAATTTTTTATGTATTCTTGACCATTCCAATTTAATTGCATAAATTTTTTATGTATTCTTGACCATTCTAATTTAATTGCTAAAATAAATTTGTTTTAAATACAATAAATTTTATTAATTAGCATTATATACTAGAGAATGAAAAAGAATATACATAACAAGATTGTGATTAAGAAATATGTATTAGATCGGAAGAGCACACGTCTG
>NW_012052847.1:0-383 GCF_000956235.1 Wasmannia auropunctata | reverse complement strand
TCCCGCACCTACCTTGACAACAGATTTTAAAATACCGCCAAAAATAAAAAACGGCGGTGAATCGGGCGCTGTCGCGCCTCCTGTGTTCCCGCGTCTCCTGCGTTCCTGCGCCTCCTGCGTTCCCGTGCGCTGCGCGCGCAACGACTCTCATTGTGTTCTGTTCGCTTGCCTAGACAACAGTGCCCGTTATCACATTTTCTGCTTTTAGTTTATTTGTAGATTTTTTGTGCTATGTCGAAGCACAAGGATAAGAAGAAGAGTTCGAAACACTCGAGAGAGGGTAGAGTATCTCGGAAGCATCATTCCCGTGATAGAAGGTCGCGAGATAGATCGCGAGATCGCTCGCGAGACCGTTTCCATGGAGACAGATCGCGAAGTCCCCG
>NW_012052846.1:0-541 GCF_000956235.1 Wasmannia auropunctata | reverse complement strand
TCGTGGCTTCTGCGGCGTTGTTGGCAGCGGACTCAGAGGCGCCGGCGAGGAACGAGACTGGGCGCAGCCGACGCTCGTCTGCGTGGAGCGCGAGACTTGAGTGGTGACCGGCCGAGGTCGTGGGTCCGCCAACCTCCACCTTGTCACCCTCTCGTCTGGCAGGTCCACCAGAATCAGCCTCCACGGCAGGTACGACACCCCCGGATCCAAACGTCGTCCTTCGCAGATCTCGGGGGCCGACGGAGGAGGGCTCCGGTGTCGAGCGACGGGCGTCCTTGCGGCTGGGGAACGCTCAGGTCCCAGCCTCCACGGCAGCTCCAGCTCGGGGTCCGACGGAGGAAGACTCCTGGGTAGAGCGGCGACGGGCGCTCCTGCGGCCGGGGGACGGTCCGGTCCCCGTTTTCTTGCCCGCGGGATGGTGGTGGTCGTCCTTCACTGGCGGCGCGAATTTCGCCCGGGTGGGCAGAGGAAAGGAGGCAGAGGCCCTAGCGGAAGCTTTGGATCGAAAGGCCGGGACTCCCGCTTCCTTCCGATCGCAAAA
>NW_012052845.1:0-364 GCF_000956235.1 Wasmannia auropunctata | reverse complement strand
GTCACTTTACGGTCTGAAGCAGTCGCCTCGCAATTGGAACAAGAAGTTCAACGAGCTTATCACAACCTTCGGATTAACTCGCTCTATTGCAGACCCGTGCATTTACTATGGCAATGGTCAGAGGGGGCGTTTACTGCTGGCTGTATATGTAGATGACATTCTCGTTGCTGGACATCAAGAAGCTGTAGTGACTGAACTGCTGGATTTTATGAAGACCGCATTTGAGATCAAGACCGAAGAACCGACCTATTTCTTAGGTCTAGAACTGAACGTCGACCGGAAATCAGGATGTATTCGAGTTAATTAAGAGGGTTACATCCGAAGCATGCTTGCTCGTTTTGGCATGGAAAATTGTAACCGAGCT
>NW_012052844.1:0-346 GCF_000956235.1 Wasmannia auropunctata | reverse complement strand
GGAAATCGAGGAGGAAATTTATGTACGACCTCCAGATGAAGTCGACATCGAGGAAAGGAAGGTTTGGAAGCTGAAGAGGTCACTTTACGGTCTGAAGCAGTCGCCTCGCAATTGGAACAAGAAGTTCAACGAGCTTATCACAACCTTCGGGTTAACTCGCTCTATTGCACACCCGTGCATTTACTATGGCAATGGTCAGAGGGGACGTTTACTGCTGTCTGTATATGTAGATGACATTCTCGTTGCTGGACATCAAGAAGCTATAGTGACTGAACTGCTGGATTTTATGAAGACCGCATTTGAGATCAAGACCGAAGAACCGACCTATTTCTTAGGTCTAGAACTG
>NW_012052843.1:0-344 GCF_000956235.1 Wasmannia auropunctata | reverse complement strand
TACAAAATCGATGTAAATTAGCACGTTAACGGATTAATTTATCTAATTTGCCCATAATATCAGCTTGTAAAGATTAGAATTTTTTTATAGCGATACAATAGAAATTACACTGCAAATTCAAGTGTGTAAATCTGTAGTCACATTTTACGCATTTATACGCGTGTTATATCTTTACATATTTTATCTGTGTTTTACACAGTTAAATTCATATTTTTTACACGCTTACACATATTATTGTAAAATTAACCGTGTAAAAATATGCATTTAACTGTGTAAAACACAGATAAAATATGTAAAAATATAAATGCGTAAAATGTGACTACAGATTCACACACTTGGATTTG
>NW_012052842.1:0-410 GCF_000956235.1 Wasmannia auropunctata | reverse complement strand
TAATCGCGAGCGAGCGAAACGTGAGATGCTTGTGCTGAACGAGCAGAGAGATAACGCAAGGCCGGTTACGTCAGCATCGCGAGACATCGCTTGCTCGTCTGGTCGAAACAAGAGGCTCACCGCGTCAAACGCAAAATTTTTGCAAACTCTGGGATTCGCGGTGCGACGCCATTGATAATGACCGGCATCCTGAACGTCGGAGACGAGCCGATCTTCGATGATCGTAGCGTCAAAATCGAGACTCACGCGTACAACCCGTTCGCCAACACGACATTTGAGTACAGCGACGAGATAAGAATACCCATACAGCAACAGGATCTGTACACATTGCCGTGCGACAGTTATCTGTATATCGAGGGAAAACTAACGAAGAACAGAAGGAACTGAGTCGACAAGGCACACAGGGGATA
>NW_012052841.1:0-384 GCF_000956235.1 Wasmannia auropunctata | reverse complement strand
GGGAGCGTACAGCAACGGCAAGAGCGCGCACACGATCCACGAATTTTCGCCAAGCGTGCCAGCGGGATATAAAGTGTCGGAAAGGCCGTCGCAGATCATTTACCTGCCGGTCATCGTACAGAACATTACGGAACTGACGATACGCGTGGTCGATCAGAACGGACGATTGCTCAATTTTCGTGGAGAGGAGATCACCGTCCGATTGCACGTGCGACGGCGCTAATCGCGAGCGAGCGAAACGTGAGATGCTCGTGCTGAACGAGCAGAGAGATAACGCAAGGCCGGTTACGTCAGCACCGCGAGACATCGCTCGCTCGTCTGGTCGGAACAAGAGGCTCACCGCGTCAAACGCAAAATTTTTGCAAACTCTGGGATTCGCGGTGC
>NW_012052840.1:0-434 GCF_000956235.1 Wasmannia auropunctata | reverse complement strand
AATGTCTGCGGGGAGCGGCGGCTTGCTGAATCGCACGATCAACGCACTTCCGTTCGAGCTACATATTCCCGGCTATCAGTTTTGCGGCCCGGGCACTCTGCTGAAACGATTGGCCAGAGGTGACACGGGTGAATCCATTGGACGCGGCGTGTCGCGAACACGGTATAGCGTATTCTCGTAGCAGCGATCTCACCGACAAACACGCGGCGGACGAGGTACTCGCCAGGAGAGCCCTGGGACGCGTTGTCGCGAGAGATTCGACTCTGGGTGAGAGAGCCACAGCTGCCGCAGTCTGGGCTGCGATGAAAGCCAAACCAGATCGGCATGGGTATAAAAGCGAAAACGCGCAAGAGGAAGACGGCGAAGAAACGAATACTTCCGTCGGCGAAACGAGGCGGCGTGCTACCGATTCTGGGCGCGCTGTGCGCGATCGG
>NW_012052839.1:0-469 GCF_000956235.1 Wasmannia auropunctata | reverse complement strand
TGCCGCGACAGCGGACGCACATCGACGGTCCCGCGCCACGGATAAAGGATTGCGACGAATGTCTGCGGGGAGCGGCGGCTTGCTGAATCGCACGATCAACGCACTTCCGTTCGAGCTACATATTCCCGGCTATCAGTTTTGCGACCCGGGCACTCGTCTGCTGAAACGATTGGCCAGAGGTGACACGGGTGTGAATCCATTGGACGCGGCGTGTCGCGAACACGATATAGCGTATTCTCGTAGCAGCGATCTCACCGACAGACACGCGGCGGACAAGGTACTCGCCAGGAGAGCCCTGGGACGCGTTGTCGCGAGAGATTCGACTCTGGGTGAGAGAGCCACAGCTGCCGCAGTCTGGGCTGCGATGAAAGTCAAAACCAAGATCGGCATGGGTATGAAAGCGAAAACGCGCAAGAGGAAGACGGCGAAGAAACGAATACTTCCGTCGGCGAAACGAGGCGGCGTGCTA
>NW_012052838.1:0-475 GCF_000956235.1 Wasmannia auropunctata | reverse complement strand
TATCAGATGTTTCGGTATTCTCGCGTACGTCTGACAGAGATAGAAGCAATCGACGCTCGAGTGGCGGCCCATCGAGAAGTATTCTCTCACCGTGTCCTGCTTGTCGCACGCAACGTCGTCGAAGACGAAAATCGAGTTGGGGAGCGCCTCGTTCGGCGGAACGACGTCGCTGCAGTTGGAGAACGTGAAGTAGCCAATCTCGTCGATCGATGTCAGCAATCGCTCGAGATACCGATACTTTGCCTGTTGCAATGATTTCGAGTAAACGTACACGTTCTCGAAACGCACGCCGTGCGAACTCTCGAGCAGGCTCACGAGCACGTTCGTTTTACCGCAATTCGATGGACCGCACACGATCGCGCGTATGGTGTTCGGCAGCAGTTCGCCGTGCCGGCGCTCCGTCACGCCGACCCCCGTCGTTCGCGATCTCTCGTCACAGTTCGTGACGCGTATCGCCAACGGTTGTCGCACGAAT
>NW_012052837.1:0-504 GCF_000956235.1 Wasmannia auropunctata | reverse complement strand
TATCGACGTTGACTAATCACGCTACGGTACCGCGAACTCGTTAATCCTTTTCTGTATCGCCCGTTGTCGAGCGGACTGTCCTTGTCGATCACCAGGAATCCGTACTTGTGCCGCCAACAGGTGTGGCACAAATCGCCGAAATCCTCGTACGACATGTTGGTGTTCACGTGATCGTTGTAAACGTGCCTTAGATTGGTACCGTCCTGTTTGAACATGATCAGCAGGTTTGCGTTGTCGCGTATCAGATGTTTTGGTATTCTCGCGTCGTCTGACAGAGATAGAAGCAATCGACGCTCGAGTGGCGGCCTATCGAGAAGTATTCTCTCACCGTGTCCTGCTTGTCGCACGCAACGTCGTCGAAGACGAAAATCGAGTTGGGAAGCGCCTCGTTCGGCGGAACGACATCGCTGCAGTTGGAGAACGTGAAGTAGCCAATCTCGTCGATCGATGTCAGCAATCGCTCGAGATACCAATACTTTGGCTGTTGCAATGATTTCGAGTAAA
>NW_012052836.1:0-429 GCF_000956235.1 Wasmannia auropunctata | reverse complement strand
TGTAGTGGTAGCCTCTGTTGTGGCGCGGAGTACGGGCGCATCTCGACGATATCGGCCCTGCCACAAGATCATCGTATCCTCGAATTACGACGCGTCTTCGTGGAAAGTTTCGTCTGGCCGGAGCGTGCAACTCTTCGACGAGTCGTCGCCTCTCGACGCTGTTCCGGCCATTGACACTCATGTTACGATATATGTAAAAAACACGCAAAACTGACGCGAATAGACTGATTCGTTTTCTCGATGCGCGATTCAATTTATAATAATACCGGCTTCGCGAAGTTCCTCGACTATCGACAGTATCTCGTTGTCGTGAGCGTTGTTGCCCGCGCGACGTGAAGCGTCGAGCAATCGGAGTCGATCCACCAGCTCGTTGGGATCGTCCCAGTGAACGTAATCGATCTCGTTGTCCGTCAACGTCATGGCGACAAG
>NW_012052835.1:0-384 GCF_000956235.1 Wasmannia auropunctata | reverse complement strand
GAAAGGGGACAAGATTGAAAATTTAGCGAAGAAGAAGACGACGACGACGACGACGACGACGACGACGACGTATCTGAATGACATAAAATCGGGCAAAAAAATGCATACACCTTATGCGCTTGTGCATCAAATGCACTTATGGACATCGCTATTAGAGCATTGTGATTGGAAAAATATAGACTTTTTCACAAAATAGGCCTTTACCGATAATATTCATATAATTAAAAGATATAATAATTTATTGCTATAGAAACGTTATCCGTCCGGTAAAGGATACACTGTAGCGTCTCTGTAAGTACAAAAAGTACAAAAATATTTCCTGACCATTATGTAGCGAAAAAATATACTTGGCGGGAGACGCTACCGCGTCTCCTGATACTTTAA
>NW_012052834.1:0-346 GCF_000956235.1 Wasmannia auropunctata | reverse complement strand
ACGACGATAACGATATAGCAGACCAAAGAGACCATATAACATTGAAATTTTAACGAAAATTTAGCGAAGAAAAAGACGGCGACAACAAAGGCGGCAAAATTATAAATTATAGACGAAAGGGGACAAGATTGAAAAATTTTGCGAAGAAGAAGACGACGACGACGACGACGACGACGACGACGACGACGTATCTGAATGACATAAAATCGGGCAAAAAAATGCATACACCTTATGCGCTTGTGCATCAAATGCACTTATGGACATCGCTATTAGAGCATTGTGATTGGAAAAATATAGACTTTTTTCACAAAATAGGCCTTTACCGATAATATTCATATAATTAAAA
>NW_012052833.1:0-382 GCF_000956235.1 Wasmannia auropunctata | reverse complement strand
TAAGCCAGGAGAGAGACGAAGGACAAGATTGAAAAAAGGGACAAGATTGAAATTTTGCGAAGAAGAAGACACTTCCTCGACGACGACCACAAAAGAGTTGTGAGAGAGAGACGAGAGAGTAGAGAAACAGACGAGAAAGTCGCGAGAGAAACGAGAAAGCCAGGAGAGAGACGAGGGACAAGATTGAAATTTTGCGAAGAAGAAGACGACGATAACGATATAGCAGACCAATAAGAGACCATATAACATTGAAATTTTAACGAAAATTTAGCGAAGAAAAAGACGGCGACAACAAAGGCGGCAAAATTATAAATTATAGACGAAAGGGGACAAGATTGAAAAATTTTGCGAAGAAGAAGACGACGACGACGACGACGACGTA
>NW_012052832.1:0-351 GCF_000956235.1 Wasmannia auropunctata | reverse complement strand
CAAGAACAGCGCGATAGATTGACGCGTGATAAGGTGTTTTCAGTGCACAGACATCAAGAAATAAGAATAATTATACCCTAAAAGTGTCTGAACACATCGTTCCGTATACGTATGAGCCGATGACGTAGCTCTGACGTCAGAAGGTTTGCGCGCGAAGACGCAAAGCAAAAGTTTTGTCCGAGTGCAGTAAGCAAATGGTTAGATGAAAGAGAGGCCGGAAAAGTATTGACCGACCGACATATTTAGTGAGAACGGACATTTTGAGTTGGTGCGGACATCTTGAATTGATGCCGACATCTTTAATTGATTGATTTGTTTATCACCACCCTATGATACATCATTCCTACATGA
>NW_012052831.1:0-341 GCF_000956235.1 Wasmannia auropunctata | reverse complement strand
ATCGATTCTTTTTCATAATAACGCTTATGCGAATGGTAGCAGTGATATTTTGTCCAATTTGTCAGTACATAATTAACATTTTGGCATTTATTCGAGACTTTCTGGATCGTTACATACCGGAAGCGTAGAGCACATTGCACAGTGGGAGAGCCCTGTAGCTTACGCTTACCGCGCGAAATAGAATTAACGAAAACAAATCAATTAAAGCTAAAATTAATTAAAATCAAGAACAGCGCGATAGATTGACGCGTGATAAGGTGTTTTCAGTGCACAGACATCAAGAAATAAGAATAATTATACCCTAAAAGTGTCTGAACACATCGTTCCGTATACGTATAGAG
>NW_012052830.1:0-643 GCF_000956235.1 Wasmannia auropunctata | reverse complement strand
TATTATGTGACAGCCGCCGTACATCGGCGCTTATGCAAAATGCTTAATTGCATTTTTAACACAATGATCTCACCGTTATTTTAATTGTCTCCGAAAAAAAATCTTATATTACACAAAAGTATTATGTGACAGCTGCCGTACTGATCAAATTGCTAAATTGCATTTTTTAACACGTTTTCGATGCAGTGAGACATATTATTTGTCCTTGAAATAATATTATATTACGCGAATCTATTGTGTCACAGCTGCCGTACATCGGCGCTTCACCAAATGCTAAATTGCAGTTTTTACACGTGTTTGACGATGTGATTTTATCGCGAGGCATTATGGCTGCTCGTATAAATGCTCTTATAAATGCTCGCAAGATTTCACATTGTTAAAAATGTCGAACGAATCGAACGAAGGAGACATGGCTACGTTCGGGCGAGTGTCTCCTCTATGGTGGAGGAGAGAACGACCTCGATATTGTTCTGCGATTGTTCGTCTTCTTCGTGAAAGAGAATGTGGATTTCCAAATGTGCTTACTCGCGTTAAGAAGAAATGTCCCCATCATTCGTCGCAAATGCGTGTAATTAGACATTGCCGTGATATGTATTAGAACAGTGTCACAGAGTTAATCCTTTACACATGCAAAGGAACAATT
>NW_012052829.1:0-397 GCF_000956235.1 Wasmannia auropunctata | reverse complement strand
TAAAGAATATTATATTACGCGAATCTAATGTGTCACAGCTGCCGTACATCGCTTGTGTAAAAATGCTAGAATGCATTTTTAACACGTTCGGTGATCTCATCGATATTTTGATTGTCCATGTAAAATCATGTATTACACAAAAGTATTATGTGACAGCCGCCGTACATCGGCGCTTATGCAAAATGCTTAATTGCATTTTTAACACAATGATCTCACCGTTATTTTAATTGTCTCCGAAAAAAATCTTATATTACACAAAAGTATTATGTGACAGCTGCCGTACTGATCAAATTGCTAAATTGCATTTTTTAACACGTTTTCGATGCAGTGAGACATATTATTTGTCCTTGAAATAATATTATATTACGCGAATCTATTGTGTCACAGCTGCCGTACA
>NW_012052828.1:0-793 GCF_000956235.1 Wasmannia auropunctata | reverse complement strand
CCCATCTCAATCCATGGTGATAAGCAATCAACCAGGAAGCGCCAGACTTGTCGAATTTTGTTAAAGAATTCCATGGCATGGGACTCACAAAAATGTAATGCGAAAGAACTGTACCTCTTCTCAGGACCGCCACTTCTTTTACGATAAATCTCTTCCCAACGGTGAATCCTTGCAGATCTACAAACGTTGGTACAATCATGACGAGTAATCTATCGAAACTGTGTCCACTTCGCGAATTGTCACAGTTTTTATCTCGGATGAGAATATTTGCAGACGTGACAAGTTATGTGATTTTGCGCACAACGTTGGGTAATGGGCAATATTCAATCACGCGATCGTGTAAGATGAGACAATAGGCTGTAGTATTCTCCGGCACATTTTTTTTACAGTCAAATTCTATTCGCACATCCACGGTAGCGCTCTTGACGGACTCGTTTTGTCGCGTGCAGTCAATGACTACGAAAGGTCCATTCTCCAAAAATGAACCTACGGTTTCAGCGGAACAGCGTTTCATCGTTTGTGCATCCGTAATAAGTTTTACGAAAACGAGCATACATATCAAACAGGATGGCGTATCTGTTTTTATCAAAGTCTAGATTTAAGTCGTCGTACGGATAAAATTCCGAATTTAAATAAAGTTTCACATTGGTTAATTTACATTCATCGAATAAAGAAGCATCTTTAGACATGACGTTCTTTCGACCAGTCTGCAAGGCAAAGATAACGTATCGTGGTTTTTCTAGTTGCGTCACAGTCTTCACAGCCCATGAATGCTTGGTAGTGCTCTGCAACA
>NW_012052827.1:0-741 GCF_000956235.1 Wasmannia auropunctata | reverse complement strand
TTTCATTAGTTAGATATATTATATGGGTCAAGATAAAAATGACCGTGTCAGCATTCGCCGCATCTCAATGTTATAGCAAAGTCACGAAGACGCGTAATATGAAACCATCATCATACCGCCAATCGAACCGATACCCCTGTTCTATCAAACTAATACCGCTGTTCTATCAAACCGATACCCCTGTTCTATTGAACCGTCAGTCAAACCGATACTGCTGATCTGTCAAACTGCCTGTCAGTTCAATTAAACCACCTGTTGAACCGCCTGTCGAACTGTCTGTCTGTCCAAAAAACAGCCTGTCGAACCGTCTGTTGAACCTATTCTATCGCTATCGTTCCTAACAGCATAGAAATCTTATTCGTTCGCAACCATCGTCAGGTAAAAATTTGATCCGCGTCAAAGATGAACGTGTCTCGCACACATCTCAGTGTAGTAGTAGTAGTGTCATATACATGTACGAAGGAAAGGAAAAGAAACATAATTTTAAAAATTTCACATTTTATTGATTAAAATATTATATATTTTATTGTTTATTTAATGGTGTGACCACCAGTTATATATTTTAAATACATTTTGTAATGCGCAATTCTTAACATGTTTTTCGCAACGCGTAGTATTAATAACACTTAGATTATTCAAAGAAACTACATCTTCGTAATCAGCATCCAGAGTTTCAATGACTACTCTCACACCGAGCATATCACCGAGCCATTCTCGTTTTTGATATCCTTTAACGTACAA
>NW_012052826.1:0-612 GCF_000956235.1 Wasmannia auropunctata | reverse complement strand
CCATAGAAATAATTATCTCTCCTTACCTGGTAATGCCGTGAGGATGATATTGATATATATACATTATATCACACACACGCTCCTCCGAAATGATAGCGGCTATAAAGAATATAAATGAAATCGCTAACAGTCTCAAATATATAAACGCTTTTACGGAACCGCCAATCGATCCGATACCGCCGATCCGATACAGCTGATCTGGTCAATCGAACCGCCTGTCAAACTGCCTGTCAAACCGCCTGTCGAACTGCCTGTCTGTCCAATTGAACAGCCTGTCAAACCACCTGTCTGTTCTATCAAACAGCTATTAGTTCAACTAGAAAATTATATTTCTTTCGCGACCTTCATTAGTTAGATATATTATATGGGTCAAGATAAAAAATGACCGTGTCAGCATTCGCCGCATCTCAATGTCATGGCAAAGTCACGAAGACGCGTAATATGAAACCATCATCATACCGCCAATCGAACCGATACCCCTGTTCTATCAAACTAATACCGCTGTTCTATCAAACCGATACCCCTGTTCTATTGAACCGTCAGTCAAACCGATACTGCTGATCTGTCAAACTGCCTGTCAGTTCAATTAAACCACCTGTTGAACCGCCTGTC
>NW_012052825.1:0-542 GCF_000956235.1 Wasmannia auropunctata | reverse complement strand
ATATACTTTAATATCGAATTTCAATTCTGTTAACACGTTGTCTGCCTAGTGAATCTTGTGTCCTCACATAAATGTCATAGTAATATATTTTCGACATTTTCGTCATCGTCAGCAAATAAAGTAAATATTATAAACAATACGATTAAATAAGTCACATCATCTTGTTAAATTCCGTCCTTTCTACTTTGCACTGTCATCCAGCTGTTTATGTTTCAAATATTATATTAAACGACACTTATTTGTTACAATCATTTTAAAAAATTTGGTAGCAAAATTTCGATGCTATTAAAGATGCTATTAAAAAGCCAGGCGCGAGTGTGATCACCATGGCAATTAACGTGTTAATAAAGTTTATAAAATTTATAGAGATTCTTATTTCGCTATAAAAAATATAGCATAAATTTTATATGGCATCTGTTACAATTAGATAGCTAGAGGTAATTAAAATGGTGGCCTTTGCATTGAAAATATACTTTCAATGTGTACATATATATACATTACTTCTAAAAATAATAGATCGGAAGAGCACACGTCTGAACTCC
>NW_012052824.1:0-414 GCF_000956235.1 Wasmannia auropunctata | reverse complement strand
TTTATTGATATCTCATTTGCGATTTATTAACTAAAATAGCTAAATTTTACATAAAATCGCTTAGAAGTTAAAAATTAAAAACGTCAAATATTTCTATTATATATTTTAATTATTCTTATTTATTTCTTATTATTGTACAATATATTGAATACGCGCGTATTTGTTATGGATAAATCATATGCACGCGTGTCACGACAGCATATAAAATTTAATTATTAAATTGAAAAAATTCCTTTTAACTATTTTCTATCTTGCTGCCAGAAATCGCCCGAAATTCTCTTTCTGAATTTCTGCAACGAAGCGAGACAAAAAAACGGGACGAGAGAGAGGGGAGTGTGTTCGTGAGATAACAGCCGCTCGAGCTCCGTGCCTCCGTGTTTGTTAGCCGATGGTGACAAGGACGACCGAGATTGA